>NC_043008.1:30757931-30760431 GCF_006345805.1 Octopus sinensis | reverse complement strand
TTTGGGTTATCTCTGATCGAGCAGAACTATATTGAAAGGTATATTGGTCGTCTAACTTAATGCTCTTTTATGGTATTATGACGGTATTTCGCTACAGCGGCTCATCCATTTGTTGTATTGTATTGCATCGTATAGCACACTTATGTAACTGTTTACTTATTTGTTATTATATTAATGTTTTTTTTACTGTTCCATTCTTATGTATTAGGTATTACATACTCTATTCTCCTTTATTATAATATACGTTATCGCATTTGAAATGGTGACGTGTGTAAGTTGTATATCTATAGAAATCTTATGACGCGATAAAATTATTGCTCCCATAATGATCTATTTCTCAATCAATCGTATAATTCTATGGGGAATATGATAAAGTATGGAAGTATTATCTGTTAATGTTTTCCTGTCTAGATTTGTTTATAATGTAGTGTGTTGCAATTGCTCCTTGTTCAAATTGCTGAGTGAATCTGCGAGAAACTGTTGTGCATTGTCTATCAATAATGCTGCCTGAATTGTGAAGCTGAAAAGTTATATATTAAAATGACCATTTTAAGTTTGTCCTCCCATTTACATGTTCTTAAGCTTAATACTTTATAATACCGTATTGTGCTACTAGCAACACGTTCATATATATATGTATGTATGTATGTATGTATGTATGTATGTATGTATGTATGTATGTATGCATACATGCATGTATGTATGTATGTATGTAGGCATGCATGTATGTACACACACACGCGCGCACGCACACGTACACACGCGCACACACATATCCATTTTAAAGATAATAGTTGTAAAATTCCAGAGAAACTTTTTGTAACAACCAATATATATAATGCTAATTTCATATCATTTGAAATATAAGGGCAGACAATATGAAAAAATGTTCTCCCTTAAACTAATCACTAATGATCTTCCGCAAAATATCAGATATTAACAGCGTACTCTTCAAACAAATGATATGAAGATAATTCAAGGGAAAAATACCCAGACAGATTTCCCTTCGTGATCGTTTTCAGATATTATTCCCTTAAAGTGAAGATTTAGGTAGTACTCCCAACATTTCCTTCATCCCTAAGCGTTAGATTGAGTATAGATAAGTAAGAAAAAATATTGGTCAATATTTTCTGCCAAATATTGACCTATAGCATTTCTCAACAACACCGGTAATGTAATGAAGTTATTGATATCTAAATTAGTGCTGCGCAATCTGTTGTAAAATAGTGGAAATCAACTAATTTTGAGCGGGTTATTCGACTTCGAAACAAATTTTAATCATTTGTTTTTATTGTCTAATCCGAAGAGGAATGAAGGTGCCTGCTCCAAGTAAGGTGCGCAGAAGTCAATCATAGATCGGTGGCCTGGCACCTAAGGAAAGAGAAGTGCTGCTGAACCGGGCAACAGATTAATTATATTAGAAATTCTTATGACCCTTTCTCATTTAACTGGACATAGTTCAGAAATCATGTATCATTGCCTTGGATATCAAATATTTTGACAGATTAAGCTGAACGACCTTTGCACCAGTCTGAAATCCAGGGGTCATAAGCGAGCAAGTTGTTGGGTGTTGGTAAAACTTGATTAATTGATTCTCGTTTAAATTAATTGTTTCATTTCAATGTTATTCATCAGCTACTAAAGAACCCATTTTAAAAGTCACAATTCCATGGCTAGTCTTGTTACCGTTTTGAAACCCATCTGTAATAGCCCATCGGTGTCTTCACCGAAAATTCTAAGATAAAAAACCTTAAAGAAGTCATCTTTATTAGAGCCTTACTTGCTCAATCCTATTATCCTTTTGCTAGTTTCTGTCATTGAACTGGAGTCATGCTAAGATGCCCATTCAAACAATATTTAATTTGTCATATTAACACCCGTACTTATTTCAGCCTGACACTTATATCACCCTTTTTATCGAGTAACTAATTTAGTTTGTTTCGAGAGAACATGATGCACGAGAACGAAAATTTTTCTCAAAAAAACAAATATAACCTCCTCCATAACTTTAATAATAAAAACAACATATACACAAGTACACATTTTGCTAAACTAAGAAAATAAATTAAATTTAAATTGGTAAAAGTGTTGTTTTGAACAGTACAACAGTTTATCAAAAACTTTATCCCAAGCATTTTTAAATAATAAACTGGTGTTCAAATGTATTCTTAGCTGAGAAAAAATATATTCTTGAAAGACCAAGGAGAATTTTCTACCCGAAAGGTAGCAAGAGGGTGCAAGGAAGGAGGACACATATCTTTGTATCTCGAAAAGACAAAGGATTTTCTTATGTCCCCAAAGTGACAACTGGCCGACAGATGGTCGGAGTAGAGATTATAGAACTACGTAGATGGATTCTAAAACTGAGGATGAAGCAAGAAAGGAAAAAGCAAATTGAGTATCAGTCATCTGTCCATACGCTTGTGCCACAATACTTCGGACAAGGTGAAGGACATTGGTGAGGACATAGAATCGTCATACTCTTTATGAAACTGTACAA
>NC_043008.1:30732931-30752931 GCF_006345805.1 Octopus sinensis | reverse complement strand
CATTTAATTTCGACTTAAGGATCAATCTCAATCTGCGCAAGTTCTCCACCTTAAATTTTTCTGTCATTTCTTCTCTATCAATTTATCCATTTCCAAAATCCCCAAGTACTTATAGCCCTTCTCATCTACCTGCTTCATAACCTCACCCGAGGCAAACCTTTTGTAACGCTTCTACTGGGTACTCTTTTTCGATTTCCTTTATATTCCTTGTGATATTTTTCCCAGCAATAATTGGCACTGTTTTCACCTTTTTTCATTTTCCGCACTCAAACTATCTCCTATTTAAAACATGTCTATGTTTTTTGCATTCCTTCTTGACTATTTGCAGGTCAAAGGGGCACGCATCACCAGTTCTAGAGGGCATGAAGTTCACCTTGTCTGCCACCACTAGGTCAACTTTGTTGTGCTGAAGCACCTGGCTCGTTTAGATAGGAAAATTCCACTAGATTTTTCAGATCTACGACTCCACTTGACTCTTTAGCCTCCACCTGCTTCTCTTTCGCGTCCTCTTTTCACTGTTTCCAATGTATCATTTTCTCTAACTCGTCGTGTTGCCACAACTTATTTTGGTTTTGGGCAACTCGAGAGAATGTGTTTGCGCTTGACCTCCCCACCACTTGTCAACGGATGCTGGTTTGTTTACCTCCGCATGACTTAGCAGCTCGGCGAAAAGTTGTCGATAGAATAATTACTAGGCTTAATACGTAATTAGCGATGGCGATTTGCTCAACAATACCCTTCAAAGGATGTCCCAGTATGGCAGCAATCTAATTAGTAACACATGTAAGAGATAAAAGATAAAAATAAATATAAACTCTACCCTCATCAATGCAGATACTATACAGCGCTCAACCGAAATAATGTTAAAATTAGTTACACTTCTCTAACTTTGCTGCATCAATACCAAATACACCAACAACACCAAACCTACCCTAACATGTAACCGGAAAAACGCTATAAACTGCTCCTCAGGGGGTTTGTGCTTAAAAGATCCAGTAGTGTACCGAGTAAATCTCTCGCTAAAAACAACAGCTCAACCAAATGTTACGTATGCGTAACTGCGAAGCTTAACAATTCAAAATATTACAAATGCAAAGCTCTTTCCGAAATAATTAATATAAATGCAGATCTCAGGTTGTCTAAGAAAGGAGGATAAAATACCAACCGAACATCAGATATAACATTAAGTCGTAAAATAGAATATGAAATCTGACATTTTTTCGCGGAGACTACATTAAGTGTAAAAGGCTATATGAATCTATCTATCTTAGGCACCTGGAGAAGCAAGCCCATGCCGTCCACCAGCGCCTCCGTTGTGGGACGCTGGACCGACGGTCCGGTCGAGTTGCTCGGGGTCTGGTTCGGTCCGGACCTCCAAATGGAGAAGAACTGGAACGAGATAACGAGTAGGGTGGTCACTCTCGCCCGGCAATGGGCCGAGAGGAAACTGTCCCTAAAAGGTTTGGCGGAGGTGGCGAACACGTACATCGCGTCCGTCATCTACTACCGCCTGACCGTCGTGCCTTGTCCCGACCCTACCATCACCAAACTAGAACGCATTCTCTTTCGCTTCTTTTGAAAGGATGCGTCCCGATGGTCAGGCGATCCATTTGCTGTCAACACCCGTTAAAAGGAGAACTGGGCATGCCGTGGTTGATGATTCGCAGACACGCGCTGAGACTGCGACATTTCAGGCTCTTCGTAGACGACGGTGAACAGGTGTGGTCGCCGTTTGCGAGGCACGCTTTCCCGCAGCTCGTCTCCATGACTGAACTGCAGTCGTGGATTAAAAAGAGGCCGAGGAAGGGCGAATGGCACCGCGAGTGTCGCGTTGCTCTCAAGCAACTCTGCCGTCCCGGGTCGACCCTGAGTGACTCCATCACAACCCAAACATTCTATAGGGGATTAGTGGAGGGGAGGTACAACGACGAGCTCGGGGCGAACTTGGACGTCGACGAGGAATACCTGACCCGCCTGTTCGGGACGACTTTCGGGCCAGGGCCCATGGACAACTTACAGAGATCCCTGGCCTGGCAGTGCTACCGAGAAGCGCTACCCGTTCGGGATAAGCTCTACAGACACGGCTCGAGAAACAGGGGGCCGACCTGCCCGAGATGCGGTCAGAGCGACGAAACCGTTCTGCACGCACTCGTGCAGTGTCCAACAATTTCCGACCTGTGGGCTTATGTCGAACAACTGCTGTCACGTGTGGGACGAGTCGGTTTATCAGCTGAGTCTATCGTCAATATTGTCACACCTCCTTCCTTCAAATGGGAAGGAAGAGCTATTTTCATCATCCTTGTGGCTATGGCGAAAGAATGTATCTCGTGGACGCGTCTGAAAGTATCGGGGACAAACACTTTTCTCTCTGGTCAATCTCTCATCAACTTCTTCAAGTACCACTTGAAAAGGAAAGTGAGAGTAGAGAGGCAAGTTTTGTCTAGCGAATGTTTTAAAAAAAGATGGGTGAATGTAGCAAGGATGGCACGTATGAATGACGAAGCCACCTTGAGCATAATCCTATGAACCCAGAAATTGAAAACAGAGGGTTACCCACTTGCAAACAAATGTGGTAACATATAACAATATTAACCGAGGTTACCGTGTTCTTTTTCGTAGGCTTTTCTTCCCACAGATAAACCTTACCTGCTTCTGACACTGTGATACACGACCCCTATTGATCGTTTTTTTCCTCTTCCCCTATTTTCCTCTTTTTTCTTTTTTCTTTTCTTTTGTTTCTTTTCCTTTTTTTTCTTTTTTCCCTTTTACGATCCCTTTTGATCGAAAACCTACGCCACTTTTCTCTTTTTTTTTCATCCCCCAAAAGAAAAGCTCTACCTTGTAATTTGTCCCATATGTGTGCAGCCCTGTGTGGCCAATAAAGAAACTTATCTAACTATTTATCTATCTGTCTATCTATCTATCTATCTATCTATCTATCTATCTATCTATCTATCTATCTATCTATCTATCTATCTATCTATCTATCCATCTATCTATCTATCTATCTATTAATAGTTAGGGATATATATATATATAATATATATATATATAATATATATATATATATATATATATATATATATATATACATACACACACGCATATACATGTACGTTTCATACACACAGATGTGAAGAACATATTTTAAGTATGTCGTATTGAATATACAACGGTGCTATAATTGAATTACTTTTAAATATAATTTTATTTCTTCGTATACATTCCTTGTAGTTTGTCTGTTGGCCATTAGATTGCTTATTTTACCTGAGACTAATGTGAACTGTACGTGTTTATTTTAGCAGTGAGTGAAGTCATGAGTATTGTTTCATCATTAATTATCCGTGGGGAATTTGTAGCGTATAGTATGTTTCAATTTATGTTTTCCATCATCCACAATATCCTAATAATCATGATCATGATCATCGTCGTGGTGGTGGAAGTCGTCATCATCATCATCATCATCACCGCCGTCGTCGTCGCCGTCAATCTCGTTGTTACCAACATGTTTCTTTCTTTTGATTACTCAGCCGTAAAACATCAAATTAATGCATAATAATGAGTCATATTTTCTTGCTTCGATTTGAAATACCAAATCGCAGAGGCCAATATTGATTTCTGGGCAACGGAAGAGAAGATAAAATATACATATACCTGCAATAAAGTAACGTAAATAATTATTGTAATATCACCAACAGTGTAACCTTTAAGAATCGGTTTGTGCCTGAATAAAAGAAAAGTAATTGCTACTTAGGATAAGGAGATCATAGGTGAGAGTTATTCTGTATCTTGATTTGTATTTAATTCTATAGACACCTTGCTCCACGCGGTAGATATTTGATCCAGAACAAACCGGAAAGGGAAATTTTCGGTGACCCAACTTGCCACATATAGGAGACAAATTTTCATTTCCTTCAAGCCGTAACTTAATACTGGCAAAAGTGAATGATATATATCAAAGCAACCCTCCATAAATAATCTGAATATGAAATGAAATGCTCAAGGTTGGAACGCTTTCATATCACACCTTGATCGAAGCTAATCTGGTAAAGAAGCAAAAACATAATATACAACAAAAAAAAAACATCACCCAAAAATAGTATACAAGCTACAAGTAACGTACCTTTCCTTAGAATGTACACCCATATATGCTTATATACCTGATCATAATTATCATAAATGTTAATTATACTCGTCATTATAAGTATTCCTAATGACGTTATGTTCTCATTTGTATTGTACGTGACGATCACCTAAGACTTATTCATAATTCATTAGATTTGTTTACTTTAGTTATTTAGGTGAAATAATTATGAATACTTAGGTATTCAGAGCTTTATTGCACAAAATGGAAAGAAAGACTTAGATTTTATTCATGGTAAAAGATTATTTTTTCATAAGTACACACATATAAAAATAATGCGTGAACGTAGGTACACACACACACACACACACACACACACACACACACACATAGAAAATATTATCTAGGTAATAACCTCATATGGTGCATTGAAAATCTTCTATACTGTTATCGGCTACCATATGCTATCATTCAGGTGGTTATTCCTTAAGCAGGATAAACATAGCGAACTCAGTGTATAGAATTTATATAAATATTTACACAAGTAAATGGAATAAACAGGCTTCACTTACAAATTACTATATTTGTTTCTGTGTGCAGTAGTAGCAGCTGGCAGATGGTGAGTTTTTAGTCTCATGCCAGCGAAAAAAATATACATACACATGTGTATACATACATATATATGTCCATATATACATACATAGATACATATATATATATACATATACATACATAAATTCATACGTACATACATACACACACACACACACACACACACACATATATATATATATATATATATATATATATGTGTGTGTGTATATATATATATGCATATGTTGATATGTATATATATATCAACATAAGCATACAAACATACGTACATAGATATATACACAGATATATATATATATATATGCATAAATATATACATACATATAAGTGTGTTTATATTTATATATATATATATACTTACACACATATATATATATATATATGTATGTATGTATGTATGTATGTATGTATGTATGTATGTATGTATGTATGTATGTATACTACTTACTACTAACTTTAGGAAACAAGACATACCGTAATTGTCTTAAGACAAAAAAGGACAAACATACAATAGAATAAGAAGACGGGATAAAAGACATAAAAAGACAAGAATCTCTAGTTTTCATCTGAATTATATATTTATTTGTATTTTTCGCTTCATTTATCGAATTTGGACTATATGTTTTGAAATTGGTATTTTTACTTTTACTGTAAAAAAAGCAACATATTTTTGGTATCTATAACTTGTGTCACCTTGAATGTATGAGGTATTCGTGAAAGAAAAAAAATACATGAAAATGATGAAATAGAACGTGATCCAGCAGTGCTTAAAATGCTTGTTCTGGTGTTTGCTGAATTTCTCTGGAGAACATTCTTTTCTTTATAGTTAGATCGTAGGTGACCTTCTTCTAGCATATTGGATGTCCACTTAGTAGTCATCCCTAGCATACGCATGTATTACAATTTTTCTGAATTTTCAGATTTTTCTATATGCTAGGTTTTAAATTGATATTAATTAAATTAATATTCAATTTATCACCCTCATTATTTAAACTTTATATATATATATATATATATATATATATATATCATTCTATTATGCGTGTGTGTGCATCATTCACAGAGGCACATACACACACGCACATATACCTGTAACACACAATACACATACAGACACGCATGCACATACACATAGGTACGCACATATACGCCTACATAAACCCCACAAAAAACCCGCCATACAACCCGCGCACACACGCATACACAAATTTACATACACACCCATGCATTTACATACACACACAATTTATGCATACACGCACCCACACATACACATACGCACGTACAAGCACACACGCACGTATACACAAAGTAAAGTACAGTTACTCTCCCCACACACAATACCTACGAATACACACATACACACACAAACACACACATACATACATATACACACACACTGCAAGCAAAACACACACACATTACATATACATACACGCACACACACACATACTTCAAACTACCAGTACCTTCCACTGACTATTCCCCTACGCACATGTGTAGGTAGACACACAACAGGAGCCACTCCTACTATAAATTCTTCCTATGACCTTAAACGATACTAAGCCCAACCACACATAATTAAATAGCCACAACCACACACACACACAGACACACATTCTAGCATTACACACACATAGACCTGTACGCACGCACATACCAACACATACACACACATACCTCCTTCTCTTGCACTCTCTTGTCTTTCTTCACCCATTCCCTTCCGGTCAGTTCAATATGTGACCGCGTGTATATCGTTGGTGATTTTCTTTCTCCGTCTTCCCTTCCTTGGACCTTTCTTTTTTCTCTGTTTCTGAGGAAGAGCTCCGTTCGAAAGTTAAATCCTCCTTCTTGCTTTCCTTTCCTGGGCGTCCAATAACACTATACTTGTTCCACGTCCTCGCGTTGTTGTGTTTTCTCTTTGTTCATGTTTGGAGTAACTATATATATATATACATATATATATGTGCACGAGTGGGTGTGTGTGCGTGTGTATATTTATGTATATATATATATATAATATATATATATATATATATATATATCTTTCCTTAATTTTATTGTCTTATAATTTTTTCCTTAATTATGAATCCTAATTTAAAAGAGAATGGAAACCTAACTTATACAGAAATGCCTAAACAACTAATTAGATCAAGCTATAGACATTTAAAAGAACACGACCATATAAATTCCATCCTCACACTTGGAAGTAAATCGCTTTCAAACTAGGAATAGGAGCAATTCCCAAATTAGAAAGACTAGAAGGAACCGCCACAGAGTTTGGAATATATTTTCCTCCAGCAATGAGAAGTACTTAGGCGAGTGTATTCAATTTTCAACGAATTAACTCGAAACTCGTAAAACCAATCTTCTAATAATCCAAATATAATTAGAAAGCCAGCAATGTAATTACAACAAACACTTTTTAAACCCAGTCCAGAGAAAGAGGGACATACGTTGGTACAAAACTTACAGGAAAAATCCCAAGGAAATACACTTATCAAAGAAACGTTTCTGAACAGCAAAAATCAACATACTTAAAAAAGGACTAAAATTTACCCCAACACCACGCAGATCAAATGAGAATGAAATCAAAGAGTATATTACGGAATTTTGCTGAAATTTGCAACTTACGGAAGCTCTATTTAATTATAATAACGACGATGAATCACTTGTTAAAAACAAAAGCAATTATCTTCCATCAAAAGATAGGAATAAAACACTCGATGGCTTTATGATAACATTCTGAATTTCCCTTATAATACCTTGCACAAACAATGAAATGAAACCTCAAAGCTATGGAAAAACTTAATGGAAAAAACTTAATTTAATTTCAAAATGATAAAGAATTGACAATTAAAGAAGACGATAAAGGAAGTGCTGTAGTTCTGATGAATACGGACTACTGCAAAATTCTTAGTACTGTCCATGCTAGAAAACAATTGCTACTTATAAGAGGTTAAAATCAATAAACAACGAAAAATAATGAAAAATCTGTCATCCTTATTTCGCTTACATGGAAAAAGTCTGACAAAGAAATCGACTATATAATAAATTTTAAGTTTGAACCTAATTTTTTCATGATTTACTAAATATCCACAAGAACTATAAACCTGCAAACATTCATCAGATATATAAACAATCAGGAGATTTAAAACTAAGACCATTAGAACTGGCCTATCATGTGAAACCCACCGCTTAAGCGATTTTCTCGACATACTATTGAAACCCCCGTTGAAATGTATCAAAAGCTTCATTAGAGATGATCTAAATAAGCTAAACCATCTAAAAAAAACAATAAAGAGACAATCATGGTATCATTCGATTTTGTGAACCTGTATACTAATATCCGAAATCCGTATGGCATAGACTAAGTCAAATTCTGGATGGAAAGCAATCCAGAAGAACTATCCGATCGGATCAACAAGAAATTTATAACTGAAGCATTCAAAATTTATCCTCCAGAACAATTACTACTTGTTTGATGCCAATTACTACCGACAAATGTCAAATTGCGATGGGAACAAAAGTAGCACCAGTTTTTGATAACCTATTAATAGGATATATAGAAAAATACGGATACTTATTTTAGCAATATATAAGAGAGAACTGGAAAAGGTATCTGGATGATAACTTTATCCTTTGGAATAAAAGTATTGATAAACCGTTCGAATTTAAAACACTGCTTAATGGTATAAATACTAAGGCAGCGAGCTGGCAGTAACGTTAGCACGCCGGGCGAAATGCTTAGCAGTATTTCGTCTGCTGCTACGTTCTGAGTTCAAATTCCGCCGAGGTCGACTTTGCCTTTCATCCTTTCGGGGTCGATTAAATGAGTACCAGTTGGGCACTGGGGTCGATATAATCGACTTAATCCGTTTGTCTGTGCTTGTTTGTCCTCTCTGTGTTTAGCCCCTTGTGGGTAGTAAAGAAATAGGTATAAATACTAAAATTCATGGGAAGGAACTTCTATTCCTTGATATTTAATTTTAAAAATTCAATAAAGAAATTGTAACTGATGTCTATCATATATCTATAGATTCGAAGCAATGCCTACTATTTAATTCATGCTATCCGAAATACATTAAAATATGAAGCCCCTTCAATTTAGCGAAAAGAATTTGCAGAATAGTGTTTGATGCAAATACCCGGGACCTGCGATTTTATAAACTTAAAAACCATATTAGTCGAGAGGCACTATCCACTCTCACAAATAAATGTTGATATTAAACGTCCGAAGAGAATTGATATCGAAACATCAAAGGAAATAAAACGAAATAAAACACTCAGTTTAAAAAATACTAGCCCAAATGTTTACTCACAACCCTTGAAACAATAAAGCATATAACACTATTATTCAAAAACTTACCTGTGCTCACTAAGGACCCTAAGATGAAAGATTCTACACATACAAAAATTCATCAAAAATAAAAATCAGCGAAAATAACTAAAGCGAATACTGACTGGTGTGAAATTATTTCTAACAGAACTCATGCGGGCAGCCCAGGTGGAGAACATGCTTCATCCGACTGGAAGGTTCAGAATTCCATTTTAAACAAGGCCGGAGATTCATAATTAGGAATGATTTTACTTGTACATCCGAAACCTTAATCTATGTGATAACTTGTTCAGAATATAGACACAATTCTATAGGTCAAACAAGAATGTCTCTTAAAAGGAGAGCAACACTGCATAAATCCGTTTCCCAAGGCATAGACATATACTAATAAGCGAACACATAAAGAGATGTGCGGCGAATCTCTAAATGAACTTCACATTTTTATCCTAATTACCAACGCACTGAAGCAACTTTTATACAACAACGGTTAAATAAAGAGAATACATTAACTGAAAAATACAATCAACACCTCAGTATGAATACAATCAATTTCGGAATTCATAAATATTTTAACTCATGAACACAACCAATTTTAGACATCTTAACTATTGAGTACATAATTTTATAATTATAATGCTATATTAAGGGCAACTAGCGAGTATTTCAACAGGCCGAGCCACATGTTAAAGGTAGACGCCAAATGATGTTAAACTACCTCAAGTATCACATAAACACGCGCTGAAAGCGTGGTGTGTATAATTGTTTATTATCATATTCATCTGGTTGTGTTATGCTGAGGAAGGAAAACGGGCATTGGTTCGTAATCCTGAAATCAATTGATACATAACTGAACTTCTTCATGAATCTTTTTCGTCTATTTCCTCGCTTTCAGCAAGTGTTTATGTGAGCGAAACAGACATACAGAGATGTGTGGATTCTTTTGTGTGCGCGTGTGTATTTGAATGGTTGTTGTCAAGTGACTAAGGCTTTGCACTCCCGATCGCAAACCGGTCGTGCTATGTATTCTTGAGCATAATATTTCATTTTACGTTGCTCCAGTCCATTAAGCTATGAATCTTATGGTGGATTTTTCTGGGATGTGATCAGCCTTGTGTGCCTTTAGTAAGGTGCCTGAAGACGTGGCACCCACCGAACAGAGATGTTCGCCATACCAAGTTAATTGTGCACGATATTCTCAACCTCTCTCACGGGATATGCTAACAGCAGGGCCTAATTGATTTATAATAAACCACCTGTCATCCATCACCACGTGGAGAGTTCGATTGATTTTTTCTTCGGTGATGGAAGTTGCAAGACGACCAAACCTTGGGTCAACTTTAAGAGGCTCCCTTCCCCACCTAAGTTCTGCTGCCCACTTTCACGCTGTTGATAAATTTGTAACATAATTCTCTCATGTAGTAAACATGTGGGCTTGAACCTTCTTAGAGGCTAAATAATTTTTCTGCAGGTACTTGATGCCGAATTTCATCCATTTTCAAAAGAAGCTGCCATTAGTCATTTTTAAGTCTTCTTTAAACAGTCAGATGTCATTATACCTGGAAAGGAACAATGTAGTTATTAATAAGAAGGACTGAATTTAATGCATGCAAGATTTCACTTCTTCCTGGTCATCCTGTACAGTTGTTATTATGTCCTCGTACAATGAACTGAATTATGAATTTCTTACCTCCAAATAACGTATTGCATACACGTCTGGATCGCCGAGTATTTCCATCTACTTGAATATTTAGAGTTCTCTTCCAATACGTATTTAAATATCAGCAATTGTGCGCGTAGATTTATATGCATCTATCTATCTATCTATCTATCTATCTATCTATCTATCTATCTATCTATCTATCTATCTATCTATCTATCTATCTATCTATCTATCTATCTATCTCTCTCTCTCTCACTCACTCTCTCTCTATCTATCTATCTATCTATATGTCTGTCTCACTGTCTATGTATGTATGTATGTATGTATCTATCTATCTATCTATCTATATGTCTGTCTGTCTGTCTGTCTGTCTATGTATGTATATATCTATCTATCTATGTATCTATGTATCTATCTATCTATCTATCTATCTATCTATCTATCTATCTATCTATCTATCTATCTATCCATCTATCCATCTATCCATCTATCTATCTATCTATCTATCCATCTATCTATCTATCTATCTATCTATCTATCTATCTATCTATCTATCTATATATCTATCTATCTATCTATCTATCTATCCATATTCTACAATGGACTGCCGATAGGAACACATTTCTTGTGACTCTTTGAATATTGTGTTTATTCTATTTCAAAAAGAGGAATCTTTCTCAACATTTCATAGCTTCATGAAACAACCAATATAAATATAACAGTTGTTGCCTTTATTTTGTCTTACTGACATCATCTTAAATATTTTGCGAGTGAGGGCGCGTGGCTTAGTGGTTAGGGCATTCGGCTCATGATCGTAAGGTTGTGAGTTCGATTCCCAGCGACGCGTTGTGTCCCTGAGCAAGACACTTTATTTCACGTTGCTCCAGTCCACTCAGCTGGCAAAAATGAGTTGTACTTGTATTTCAAAGGGTCAGCCTTGTCACTCTCTGTGTCACGCTGATTTTCCCCGTGAACTACGTTAAGGGTACACGTGTCTGTGGAATGCTCAGCCATTTGCACGTTAATTTCACGAGCAAGCTGTTCCGTTGATCGTATCAGCTGGGACCCTCGTCGTCGTAACCGGCGGAGTCTTTAAAATATTTTGCGTAACTCTGTATTTTTCAAATCACTTTTCACAAATCTACATTACATAAAGTGATGCATTTGGAAAGTTCGAAACCTAGGTGGTACATTATCCACATCTGGGTTGTACATTTATTTAATATTCTTCCTACAGGTAAGATGAATAAGGGAAGATGTACTTTAGCGTCGTATATTAATGACTGCTAATTCCAGTAAATATTGGTAAATTGTTGTAGCACTATCCTATATTTATACTTTAACCTGATGGTGCTTTGTTTTACTGGGGAGCAATAGTACTGTAATGCACTATTTAATAATCTTTTCTTTGAAGACTTTTTTACTGTTCTCGGTGTGTTAATGGCTAGACGTTCAGACGAGTAATACTGGCATAAATGTAACGACATTTGAAATTTTGTCTAGGTGAATCTAGTCGAAGAGAACTAATCAAATTTACGTTAACAAATGTAATTTTAAAGTTCGAAACCTTGGTCCTAGGTTGTCCCATCTGGGTTGTACATTTATTTAATGTTCTTCCTACAGGCAAGATGAAATTTTTTTGTGTTCACCGCCTGCAATCATTTTACCATATATATATATATATATATATATATATATATATATATATATATATATATATATAGTGAAGATTTACTATAATATTATAGTGAAGCTTTACTATAGCATTGTGTACTATTGACTGCTATTTCCAGTAAATATTGGTGCATTGTCGCATCACTATCCTATCCTATATAGGCGGAGGCGTGGTTGTGTAGAAGGAACGTTAATTTCCCATGAATAATTCCAGGTTTTGTCACACACACTGCGTTGCACCTCGGGCAAGTAGCCCCGGTCCGATTAAACCCCTGTGAGTGGATCTGTAAGATGGTAGTTGAAAGAAGTCAGTTGTATATATATATATATGCATGCATGTGTCTTTTTAGTCTATGTTTGTCCTTCACCACTGCATGACAACCGGTGTTGGTATATTTACAACTGCGTAACTTAGCACTTCGACCTGGGTGACATATTAGCATAAGTACAGGATTTAAAATAAAATGAGTACTGGGGCAGTTCATTCGACTAAATGTTTTCCGACACCTTGTTCCAGCATGGCCGTAGTCTAATGCCTATATATATATATATATATATATATATATATATATAGTGTATGTATATACTTGTATGTATGTACACACACACACACACACATATATATAAACATATACATATGTATAATAGTAAATATGCGGTAGCATACATATTTGCATGTATAGAAATATAAATAAATTCACACATGTATATGAATAATATTTAAAATGTGCGGCATATATTCTATATATATATATATATATATAATATATATTTCTACAGCTGAGTTAACTGGAGCAACGTGAAATAAAGTTGTCTTGCTCAAGAACACAACACGCATCCCTGTTCGGGAATCGAACTCACAACCTCACGATCGTAAGCTCGATGCTCTAACCACTGAACCATGCGCCTTCACATACATACATGCATACAATATATATATATATTTATATATGTATATATACATATATATTTATATATGTATATATTTATATATGTATGTCTACATTTATATATATATATATAGATATATATATATATATATATATATCTACATACACATACACACACATACGCACACATACATATTTACATAAATTTTTGCAAACAACTTGTAGATGCAAGTATTTCAAGCTAAAAGCTCCGCATACCGGATTCTAGCAAGCTTATGAGGTCACCAGGGGATAATGCGCGCTTCTTCGGGGCTTTCCTATCGACGGTATTATTCCGCAACGTACCAGCCTCTCACTGAGATGAGATCCCGTTGCTGGATGAACTAGTTACTAGATTTACATGAAGCTTCTCCTACCTATTGCTCATCGTCTCTTTTTGACTAAATCCAGTGGCTTACTTTTTGTATTGTAACCTGGCATTCGCTTTATGATGAGTTAAAGCTATCGAAAATAACGACCGCCTTAAACTTTATTCAATGAATCCACTACATCCAACATCAGTTGGATAATGCTTTGCCTTCCAGTCTGTGCTTTCGCTTTCCTCGAGTAGCCGTTTATAACGGTCGATCTTTCGAGTCCAAGCTGCGTCCATGTTTTCTTCATGAGAAATCGTTATCTCGACTATATTTACTTCTTTTCCTCACATCATATGATATCTCATCATATAACATCTCACATCGTATAATTTCCATATCATATAATTTCTACGAAACTGGAATGAGGATAAATGTATTTCACTTTTCATCATTCCCAAGAAGTTTCTACTCTTTCAAACCGATCTGCTGTCCTGATCGCACAAAAATGAAAAACCTCTGGCTGGTTTCTTCTGTGTTTTATGCTACTGTTGATGAGAGCAAATTGGTTCTTTGTAGCGTCGAAAAGGATATTAAGGACCAGATTGTATCTCCAAGTACATCTATCTAATGCCAGTGAAGGTTTGAAATTATATGTTTCAGTGTTCGGACTTACCCGCATCAGCATTTATCATTTTCTCTGATACCGTCCATTATAACAGGTTTATAGGCGATAGCAAAGTATCGATAGCAAAGTATAAACGAATCAGAAAATTCAAACGTTATGTAATCCAATACCACAGTTCATTCCATTTTATTTTTCTCTCAACTACGTGTTCCTTCCATCTTGTCATCGGTCCTTGTTGAAAGTATTGAATCAAATGACGCTCTCATCTCTCTGTTTCCCTTGCTTTGTCGCTGTAGCTAATAACAAATTTGCCCCGCGCTGCTGTATATTTGAAAAGGGTCTGAACCGATCTGAACCGAATCGAAGTCAATTCCGGTAAGCTGCGTCGTATCTACCATATCTCGGTAGGATACCATCAGCTTCTGCTTTTCATTTCCAGTTTTTTTTTTTTTTTGCATCATGTGGATTACACTGATTTCTATATCCTTCGACTCTCTTTTCCCTACTTTATAAATTTCGTCAATGATTGACACCAACCTTAATTGCAATAAGTCTCTCTTACGATATATACAGAGTGCGATGGGTAAATTGTTGCTATTTCATATTTTGAATTTCGCGAATTGTTTGTTTTAGATTTTGTCGAACAGTCAGTATAACAAGGTCATTTGGGCACCGTCTGTGAGAAAAACAGCACCATGACGCAATTCACTACGCCAGAGATTTGGAAACAGCTTCCTGTACTTCTTGGTATTCGCACCGGAAGCTCCAATACGAACATTTCGGAGTGTTTGGGAATCAATCTTAGGACAGTACAGAGGATTTGGAAAGAGTTGGGTGAGTCTAATGGTGATTACAAAGGTACAACAGCTTGGAAAACTCACCCTAATTGTTCTGATAAGAAAGAAACTCCTGAATTTGTTGGTGAGATCCTGACTATGATTCACAATGATCCCTCCAAGTCAATCAGATACATCGCCAGCGACTTGGGAATGTTTCAGTTTCTTATCAGGCCGTCACACAATTTCTCCGACTACACCACCCCTAACATCTGGCCACCTATCTCCCAGACTGAAATCTCCTTGATTATTATATGTGGGGTGCAGTTGAGCGAGAGATCAACAAAACTCCATGTAGCACCAAAGAAGAACTGAAGGCAAGGATTATGACAGCATTCACCAACTTAAACAAGGAGACCGTCCAGAAGAGTCGCAGAATATTCTGAAGTCGTCTAGAGGCCGTGGTCGAAGCCAATGGCGATTTTATTAAATAAATGTATTCTTTAGTATTTCAAAATATTACAGAGACAGATGCAAGCACACCAACATCCGATGTAAAGCGATGCTGAGGAGACACATACAGACACAGACACAACACGCACACACACACACACACATACTTCTTTCAGTTTCCGTCAAACAAATACACTCACAAAGCTATAGTAAAAGACATCTGCCCAAAGTACAACACAGTGGGGCTGAACACAGAACCATGTTCGGAATCACACCAACATTGGTTGTCAAACGATGGTGGGGAAGACAAACACAGGCATAGAAATGCACACACAAACACACACACACACACAAACAAACACACACACATACATATGTACGAATGGCTTCTTTCAGTTTCCGTCTACCAAATCCAATCACTAGGCTTTGGTCGGCCCCAAGCTATAGTAGAAGACACTAATCTAATTTGCTACGCAGTGGAACTGAACCCGGAACCATATGGTTGGGAAGCATACCGCACATATTTTATACATATAAGAGATATATAAACATACATACATGTATATGTATGTATATAGTCATATACATACATTTATATATGTGTGCGTTTGTGTGTGTGTATATTTGTATGTATGTGTGTATGTGTATATGTATGTTTTGGAAGTTCGAAGGATCCACCCTGCTAGCCGGTTATATAGATGTCTATCTTTGTCCCTCTCTCTCCCCTTCTCTCTCTCTATATATATATATATGTATGTGTGTATATATATATATACTATATATATATTATATATATATATATATAATATATATATATATATTAATAGTTATCGCCATACTAATATGGCAGTCTAAATATAAGACTAAAGCGGCTGACCTCCCCTGTTCGAAGGTTGTAATGGACGCAGGTTCGTGTGTTATATAGCTAGCTAGAGGCGGTGGCCTCTTCGAGCTAATCAGCGACAGCTTTAGTCTTATATTTAGACTGCCATATTAGTATGGCGATAACTATTAATATCCAGTAACGCTGCCGTAATCTCCTTTAGAGAGACATAGTAATTTTAATATTTCTATTATATATATATATATATATATAGGTACATTTATATATCTATATATATATCTATCTATCTTTCTATCTATGTATAAGTAGATATAATGTAAATACATATTTATATGCATATATAAATAGAAATATTCATATATACATACAAATGAACGTCTGTATATATACATACATGCGTATCTATCTATCTATCTATGAGGTTAGGTGGGTGTAAAGTTAGGATGTTTCCAGGGAAGCACACAGCCTGAATATTGGGCTATCAACACTGTCCCGTTCCCGGCCAAAGCCAGAATTCTTCAGGTGTGGAAATCCCTAGTTCCACGACGATTATACGGCAAAATAGGTATGACGAAGAGCAAATATTCCAATGAAAAGAAGATAGAGAAAAACTTTTAACACATGTTTAATTAAAGATGTTATAAAGAATTTTCTTTATATACAGGAAAATCTGTCCTCAACTATCCTCTTATATGTAAACAATAATCCTGTCCCTTTCTTGAATGGCATGTCTAATTTGAAGAATACTTGAATTTTGTAATTATCTCGCCTTCTCAGCAGGAACTGGACATGTAAAGTAAATTTAATAAATCAAGAATGCTTGTTGTAAGTTACATCCAACCTACTGACATTCACATAACACTACACAAATACACTGTGCATTTAGATCATTTCTTTACATCTTATACATGCCACGCTGATTACCATAAGCCGTTCACTTTCTCTGCTTTCTGTCTTTTATTCTTGTCTCTTACCCACTCTCCATATATCATTTTCTCACCTTCCTTTTTCCTACTTATTTCCTTTCTCAATCCATGTCACATTTTCATATTTTCCGCCCTGTACCCCAGACCGTACCGTCATGTCTGACCGTCGAATTCTGCTCTCCAGCTTTAATTCTATCTTGTAGGTGATGTTTAGGGTATCACAAACCTTTGTTTTTTTCCTCTTTCCTCTTAATTTTTCTATTGTCTGGTACAGGGTTATTACCCAAAATGTCAGCTTCTATTTTTGTCGTACATTACTTTCTTTTGTAGTTCTTTTGACTCTTTAGTCTTATGATTTTCAGCAACTCATTTTCCTGTGAATCATTTCGGATAGTATTTTTTACTCGTTTCTGCTTTGTTTCAGATTTTACTCCTATAATTTTTGTGATTTTCGTCTAACTATATACTTACAGCTACGCAGGATTATTCTCTGCTACTAAGTGGGTTGGTCGTAGCATCTTTCTCTCTCTCTCTCTTTCAATCTATCTGTGTGTGTGTGTGAGTAGGGGTGTTGGTATTTATATTCATATGTATAAGTATGATGCAGTGAATAGCTCGCGGTTTCGAAGGAAACTGCTTACGAACATAATCAGGTCAGCGCCTTAATAATTAAAGATGACGCTTAATTTAAGTTTTCCCTTGGTGTCATCCACGGCTTAACAATAGGTGAAATTTAGAAAATTGAAATCTTAATCTACAATATTCGTTCCGTCTGTCCGCACTCGGCTCTGAAGTACCACTGTTGTGAATTTTGCACTTTATCATAACGCGGCCTGTAAATCACGTACCATTCGTATTTAGGAGTAAAATCTCTCTCACTCTCTTTTCTTTTCCGTGAGAAACTGCAGTGAGGCAAACTGGAGGGAAACTGCAGTGGACAAACTTGGCGAGGGATGGACATTGGCCAAAAATGACTAACTTACTCCTTACCTCCTCAAAACGGCTCCCTACACTCAAATTAAAACTTTTTATCAGAACTTATCAGTTTTTCTACCGAATCATTGAGATTAATAAAGTTCCTAAAGATATCATGACACTCGACGCTTCTATAATTTCACAGTATCCACTTCATGAAGTACCTGATTTCTGTAGAAATTATGACCGGCTTTTTCAAGACATCTCGATGTTTTAGCTGGTATTTGAAATTTGATGATTTGATATATATGTTTGTATTATCTGTTAAGAACCGCACTATTTGATGATTAATGTTACTATCGTTAATTTACTATTAATTTTTTGCAATGTTGAAATTTGTAGAACTGATACTGTTAGATTATCCTTGATTTCTTACAGTGCACGTAAAACAAAGAGTGATTGTAACACAATGCTTTACAAAATAAATCATAGCTGGACAGGAAAACATTAGTGGATAACATTTCCATACTATATGAAAATGTCTCATTCTTGTAAAGCCTTAATGATGTATGAGTAACAATAGAGCACAATGCTAAAATAACTCAACACGCACATGTCACAAAGAGAGGGAACATGTGCTTAAGGATGTATATATACGAAATTTCAAATACTGGTCAAAAAATCTAACACTCTAAGTTACAGAAATCAAAATTTCACAGCATAAAATGCTTATACATTATTTGCATTGTTTACATTTGGCGGATATTTGTCCTCATTTTGTTTGTTGTTAACACAACGTTACGGCAGATATACTCTCCAGCCTTCTTCGGGTGCTCTGGGAAAATTTCGAACCTGGGTTCTCCTTCCTAAGGTATGTTTCGATGTTATTATTATTATTCAGGTCACTGCCTGGAATCGAACTCGGAATCTTGGGGTTAGTAGACCGCGCTCTTAACCACTACGCGATATGACCTGAATGACCTGAATAGTAATAATAATAATAATAATAATAACAACAACAACATCGAAAAATATCTTAGGAATGAGAACCCAGGTTCGAAATTTCCTCAGGGCACCTGAAGAAGGCTGGAGAGTATATCAGCTGAGCTGAAACGTTGTGTTAACAACAAACAAGCTGAGGACAAATAACCGTCAAATGTAAATAATGTAAATAGTATACATAATTCCTCATCTCTCAAATATAGAACTGTAAAATGTTTATGTTGTACAGGCTAAAAATAATTACAGCCTGATGATGAGGCTGCGGAAATTGAGCAATGTTGATGGCTATGAAAGATTTAGTGATCCCACTTTTTCCGCTGAAATTTAATGAACTGATAAGAAAATATAACAATACCTTATTGAAGCCAAAATACAATCGTGTAATTATGATCCACATAAATACGAGTATATATACGTATATATATATATATATATATATGACTATGTTTATGTGCATATGTCTACATATATTGATATGCTTATACCTCCTCATATGTATAGAGATATACAGACAAAAGCCTTGTAACGCATAGACGGTAATATTTCCGCCTCCCTCTCTTCACGCCAACAATACTTGCTTCTTGTCATTTCTTCCTCAATTATACTACGCCGTTTGAAAAATAATGTTAACCATGTTCTTGTTGGAGTTGTAAACAGATGATTTCTCACGCAAAAACATGTGAAATTTATCAGTCTGAGAGAGATATTAAATTTAGGGCTACAATCACTTCTACTTGAGTAAAACATTAAACCAAGCTCTCGTCTCCTGTTATCAAAACTATAATCACACATAGGAGAGCATAAATAGTTGTATATGTAGAGGCGTTCCCACAAACACGCA
>NC_043008.1:30715431-30722931 GCF_006345805.1 Octopus sinensis | reverse complement strand
ATCCTGCCTTGGTTTTGTTGTCCATTTACCATTAATATATATATATATATATGTCAACTCCACGTCTCAACTCCAAACTAAGGACAACTCTCATTTTAGACAAGCCCAATATGTTTAATGTTGAAGTTGTAAGAGTTTGCCTTACTCTTCAAGCTTGGTTCGCTATTTGATACCAATACCCTCAAGACGTACAAGCAAATTTAAATTCAAGAGTGAAAGAGTGAAAGGCGAAATCGAATAGTGTATGGTTTGATGATAGGGCTCAGGGAGACCCAACCGAATAAGTCGTGGCATTCTATCTAACACTCTAAAAATACTGCCAATACAATACCATATATGTGTGGAAGAGAATTTGCAGAAGAGCACAGGAAGCGAAAATGTTAGGAGCATGCATCATTGCATCATTGATGGATGACCAAGATACATTATACAACTTATATGCAAGCGAACGAGAAACAACAAAATAACGAAAAATGATAAAAACGAAACAAAATAAAAATATGTAAAGACAATATATATATATATATGTATGTGTGTGTGTATATATATATATATATATATATATATATATATATGTATGTATATAGGAAATAACCTTTAATATAGGAAAGTCAACTGAAGTGAGAGGGCATTAGTCCATCCAAGCAATGTCGATTGCAGAAAGCATCATGCAGCCATCATCACCTTCAGTAACGCAGCAGAAAACCAACACGACAATAGCAGCAGTTCATTATAAGCAGCACCATTAACAACAACAACAATACACAAAAACGTTCTAAAGGCAGAAATAGGATCTTACAATATGGCTATTTGGACTGTAGTTTAGAAGTTATCAAATATTTTACGCAAGACTCTCAATAAGGTTGTGTTTTAATTAACTATTTTCATAAATATCAGTAACACATTAGGTGTGATATATATTTCAAGTTTGGAGTCAGTTTCTTATTTTGTAATTATTTCAAAGAAAATCGCATTAAACAGAAAGCAAACCAACTTGTGGCAACAACTTGTTCAAGAATAGATAAATGTAGACATATGTATATATATATATATATATATATATATATATATATATATATATATATATATATATATATATAATAATAAAATATTAGGGAATAAATCCAAACTTACAGGGAAAAATCAGATTTTATAGTAAAATATTATATTATATTAAATTGGAGATAAAACCACTATTAGGCAAATCAAACAATGAAAAACTTAAGCCAATACATAAAATTAATTAATTTATATTATTTTAAATATATATCAAAAGTATTAAAAGATTAATAAAAGATAATGATTAAAACACTACGATCGTTTCACGGCCGTCCAATTCGTAATAATTCGAGTTATGGTTACAGTCAATCTTCAGGTGATTGACTGTAACCATAACTCGAATTATTACGAATTGGACAGCCATGAAACGATCGTAGTGTTTTAATCATTATCTTTTATTAATA
Organism: Octopus sinensis; assembly: GCF_006345805.1. Lineage (NCBI taxonomy): Eukaryota > Metazoa > Mollusca > Cephalopoda > Octopoda > Octopodidae > Octopus > Octopus sinensis. The sequence goes on along the minus strand of NC_043008.1, from coordinate 30,721,468 downwards.
TTTTAATACTTTTGATATATATTTAAAATAATATAAATTAATTAATTTTATGTATTGGCTTAAATTTTTCATTGTTTGATTTGCCTAATAGTGGTTTTATCTCTAATTTAATATATATATATAATATATATATATATATATATATTTGTGTGTGTGTATGTGTATGTGTCTGTGTGTGTGTATGTTTGTGTGTATGTGTGTGTGTGTGCGTGTGTGTACATATATATATATTATATATATATATATATATATATATATATATATATATATACAATAGGCGAGTATGACCTAAGATAGATAACAAGCAGTTGGCAGTATACGATAACAAAAAATTACTGAGATCGTTAGTTACGCTCCTCTTCTCTTATTGAGTTTACGAAGAATTTCGATCAGCTGATTGTCTCCATACAACTCAGAGTTATCAACCAACGCTGATCATGCAAAAATCCAAAATTTATGAAGAGTGGAATAAGTACAATATAGGTTACAGACATCTCTTAAGTGGCTGTCAGCGTGTTGATTCGTTGTTTTTTTTTTATCTGGAGCAATATTAAATTCGTGCTGTTAATTTTGGCCTGAGGACTAGCTACGCGGAGGAGAGTTCGTTGTGTAATGCTTACAGAATGAACTTCAGCTGGAGACGAATCTTATGTAACCTATATTATATATCTGTTCCACTCCATAAGAGTTGACATAAGCCTAAGAAACAGCACAATGCTCATATACCAATAGATACACTCACACACTCCCACACACACAATAGAGGTATCCAGAGATTGAATGGCTTACAATGACCGTGGTTTAATTCTTGTCTAAGGAATTTTCAATCTCGCATGGTACCCACAAATCAGAAATCATATATTATGTTTTAAGACAGCATGTGTAGATTGTTTATCTGTGGGATTTTCTATAGTCGTGATGTTACTTTGTTTCTTTTATCTTATTCGCTATATTTCGCGAATTTTTATACAAACTGTTAACATTGTGACAAGAGTATGGATATGTGTTCGTACGTGCATCTGTCTCAGTGTGCGACTGTGTATTTGTGATTAGGAGAGGGAGGAGATACTGTGATCAGGTATCGTGTATACCCGTGTGCCCGTGAATATATGTGTGTGAACACGTAAAAGTGTGTGAAATGTAGTGTGGTTAACTAAGATGGTTGAGATAACGGAAAATTGAAATCAATTAAATACAATCTTGGAATATAATTCTTTACCAATGACGTCAGTTGATAACATCTTTAGTATTGAATCTTAAAAATGGAGTTCAAAGCACAGAGTTCATATGGGATGGACAATACATGATGGCGGAAGTTGGGAGGTGAGCGATTGAGAGTTTGTATGAAGATATAGTATAAGTGCTTGAAGTTGTTATATGAGAAAATAAGAAGGAACTTTTATCGGGTGTGAAAATCTGCATATTCGTATGAGACAATGTGAGGGCAAGTGATAGGTCTGTTGATGTATGTCTATACGGGTGAGTTTGTATGTGTGATTAAATTGGTGTAACTAATTGTACAGGTGATTCTGTATGTGGTGTGTGGATGCTCATTTGGTTGCGTCTGAAATGCGGTGGGTGGTTAAAGGAATAAAGAAATCAGGCAAATAATTAATTCTAAAGTTCAAATGTATTTCGTTGTTAGTGATAATAACTTGCTACTGAATAATAAAACTCGAATCGAAAACAGACTTTATATGGGATGGAAAATACATGATAATCAGAGGAGGAAGATGTATGATTATATGGTAATAGAAAGGGAGAAATTTACGCTTGTATACGCACTCATACACCCACTTGGCCATAACAAAATTACATAAATGAAACTTTTAAACCCAAATCGATTTATCTACAAAGATATTACACCTACACACTATTTTCGAATACAATATATTAGTTCTATTTTCTTAACGTTATATATTCAAGACAGTAAAGTGCAGATTGGATATCATTTGGCTGTTATTTCTAGCAAATCAAGTAACCACATAGAGAGTCCTTCGTTGGTTCACTTTTGCGATGTTCGTAGCGTGCTGCGGTTGGTTGATCAATGTCTAGTTTGCCTGGTGAAACGTAACTCTTTGTTTCATGTCATATAATGCAAATAATGCATCGTTAACTATAGCTACAAAGTATTTGTTGTGCAATTTGCCCAGAATAGTAATCAAATCACAGCAATGTTCAATAATAGTTAGTCATTGGCGCCAAATATTCATTCTTTCTTTACTTGTTGTTTGTTGATTTATTTATTGCTTAGATATTTGATATTTTTATTTATTTATTGTTTATAATATTATTTTGGTTCATTACACATTATTTTCATTGCCATGACAGCAAATAGCAAATGTACAATCTCTCACTTTCTCTCTTCTCATTAAACAGAGAGAGAGAGAGGGAGGAGGTAGAGATACATACATATGCATATATACACATATTTATGTGTCTATATGTATACATGTATATATATATATATATATATATACACATATATATGTATATGTATATATACACACACATATATGTATATATATATATATATACACGCATATATGTATATATATGCATATGCATATGTATATATATATCTGTATATATATACAGATATATATATATATATATATATATATATATATATATATATATATATACAGATATATATATATATATGCATATGCATATATATATATATCTGTATATATACGTACATACACATATATATGCATATATATGTATATATGTATATATTATATATATATATATATATATATATATATATATATATATATATATATATATTTGCAATATGTATCTATCCACGCACACCCAGAAACATGTGTATATATATATATATATATATATATATACATGCATATATATGTGTATATGTGTGTGCTAATATGTGTATATACAGATACATATACATATATGTGTGTGTGTATGTGTGCGATGTGTGTGTACACAAATATAGATACAAACACACACACATATATATAATACTTTAATACATGTATATATATATACGCACACACAAACATACCTGAATGGATGAATAGATACACACACTTCCATGCTGACTTATACAACATACACACACAGCGCGCATATATTTCCATATATAAGAAGCATCGTTGCATGTAATATTGAAGACATAAGTATTGCGCATTTTTAATATGTTAGTCATTTACTTATATACACTAGAACACAGGAATCTACATATAACTCCTGCACGCGCATACACATATAGACAAAAATTAATGAATAGAAAAACACACAACTACATAGCTTTTGCATAGTAATACGAAAAATTAACAAAATATATTTTGTAGAGTATATTATTTATCTCTCGATAAATATATTAAGATATGCATAATATTGTATGGATAGAAATTTTGGAGGGCTTATAAGAGAGTATATTTCTGTTTGTCACAGTGAGGCATAGAAATAAGCGAAGTGCAAATTTTTAAGCTAGGTTCTTCAACAGACTTAGATGTAACAATCCTACTGATTTGCTTAAGAGTTTAGAAATTATACTGATACATATTTGTGCACACACAAATACACAAACAACCACTTCTCTCCATCCGAGCGCCTACATTGATCCCATCACAAATAAATGCGCGCGCTCATAAGTGTATGTCTGTATGTGTACACACACTCCTCGCACACAGATACATATTCATACAACTATATCTAACTACCCCCCTCTCACTCTGTGTATATATATTCAGAATGAGAGGGGATTAGATATAGATATATGAATATGTATCTGTGTGCGTGAGTGTGTGTACACATACATATTCATAAATCCATATCTAACTACCCCCTTTCACAGTGTATATATATATATATATATATATATATACATACAATTAGTTATATACATTTACATGTATATATATGTACATATCTATATGCATATGTATAAACACACACAAATATATATACGTATATAGACACACACATATATATTTATGTATATATATATATATATATATATATATATTATATAGATAGATAGATATATACACACGCATAAACACACACGCCACGCATACATAAATATAAAGGGACACGCACACGCACGCACAGACGCACAAACACAGACACACAGACACACACGCACACAGACGTACGTACACACACATATGTTTGTGTGTGCATGTGTAAGCATACGATTACTCCTTCAGATATTTCTCGTTCATGCGTTGAACTTCTTTGTTCTGAATTATAATATAACGCTAGTTTGATTGTTTAATGAGATGCTTTCATAAAGTTACGTCCTCAAGAGTATCAGAAATATTGATAGTAAATACTGACGTTTGTGTCTCCTTTCCCAAAGGCTCCACTATTATATTGGTATATGTGGGAAGTTTCATAATCCTTTGGCGCGTGGAGACAATGAAGACTTTTGTCTTTGTATAATGTATCCAGGGAAAGAAAGTCAACTCGGCAAAGAGCTTATTGTATACTAAACTGTTTCTATAATTTGTGGTGTGTTTTGGGGAAGGTTTGGTAGGGATTTCTCGGGTTCCGTGACCGAGTGTCCTACCTTGGAATTACAGACGTGATAGGGGAGTCATCCAAACTCCTTACTACTGTACTGCATTTCTCACTCCCTCACATGTCCACACACACGTGAATGTACGTATTGTTCATATAAGGCTACTGTATCACCCCTCTTCTACTCAGAAACACACAGCCATACACTTAGAAACATGCATATTTGGAAACTCAATATAATATTGCCAGGAAAAATAGCTGATAACAAAAAGTAGCTTAGATTTAAATCAGAAGAAAAAAGGTGTTTGTGACCTTTACTTTAATGCTTTAGACGCACAAGTGAAACAGTCTCTTTCTCAATAGAGAATTGCGTTTTCAGTGAAAACGGGAACAGTGCAAGGTTCACTGTATGTCTATTTTCTATGTAACCAAGTCTTCCTGTACATAGTGGTGACTTAGAAGAACAAATTTTGCTGAACAGTTAAAAACAAATTGTACCATGTAAATAACTAATCTTTCCTCTCTGATGGTAGAAATAAAGAGTCCAAAACTAATCTCTATCTGAACTCAGATATATCTTGGGCCAGATCGATATGGTTGCAAATACATCGACGTCACATTCAAGTAGCTGTACAAGTTATTGCCAACATATATACAACCTGATCTGTTTGCTTTTTATTCTTCCAAGTAAAACATGGATGCTGTAATAAGCATTAATTTTCTCGTTATCTTTAAAAGATCACACCTTTATGCATTTCAAGAAACATTCCTTTTTCTCTATTGAAACGCCATAATACTTACTACATTGTAGCAGCTATCTGATCACGTTAAAAGATAACCAGTCTATACTTAAATTCGAAGTGTTATTTCGACACCTTTCTGGTTAAATGACATTTTGCGAATTCCTTCCTGAGATAGATTTAATTTATGAGATCGTCTTAAGGTCTGAATACTAACAATAGGAAATATCTACATGTCACCTATATCTCATTTTATGAAATAACACAAGACTGTTGATTCACAGAACAATATTTTAAAGTGTAAATGGTATCTCTCTAAAAATCTCTTTCTTTCTCCTAATATATCACACCTAGTTAAGTTCGTTGAAAATATAAATATAAGTAAAGAGTTGATGAAGTTTAGCTTTATTCTATCTGTAGTTAGTAAAAATCATTTTAAATAATGAAAGATACATATATTTTGTTGAGAGAGATCTTGTTTCATTTTCTGTTTTCTAGTTTAAGCTTACTTGGTTATGAATTTGAATTTCCTTATCATACTGCTTTATCGTAAAATTCCATTTACATTACATTAGTTCCGGTGTGTCTCAGCACTAAACCGTGACCCTTGCTATTTCTTTTCGTTATCAACTCGTTGATATTTCCCCTACAAAACGAAACTCTTACTTCTGATGATCTATCTGCAGCCAAAGTCAGACACTTTTCTAATGTTTCACTTCTCAAGGTTTAATGATATTTTATACCTGCTACATCACAAGAGCATGAAACTTCATTTCAGTTTTGAATAGCTACTGATCCTA
>NC_043008.1:30687931-30710431 GCF_006345805.1 Octopus sinensis | reverse complement strand
GTGTGCATTTGTGCTCGATCTGTTAAAATTAGTAACCAAATCTCCATAAAGTTTGATGCAAAGTTGGCACCGATACGATTTTTGCCAAAGTATCTAAAAAATGAAACTAAACACTGCAGAGTACCAACAACAGGTCATTAAAAGCCGAGGAAGCCTCAGTATAGTCACCCACTCTGCTAGAAATAACAGCCAAAGTCCCTCAATTCTTAAGGTTAAGTCGTAATCAAAGTAAGAACATCTTAAGTAATAGAGTCCCATCTTCCATAGACAAAAAAAAAATGGACCTATATGATCAAAGTTTAAATGTTTTCGAAAATGGATCTATTCTATGAAGGCTGACCCGAGAGGAAACAATGATAGTTGACTGATAAAATAGCCCTATTGATTATTTTCTCAGATACCGAATTATACACATACTGCGATGATTGAACCAATATTTCGTACTTATACAATGAATTTAAAGTAAGCAAGTAAACTGAAAAACGTGGCGGAATTCTGCAACCAATAATACATGCACGCACGCATGCGGTTTGCTTATGGCTGTAAGTTTTATCTAATGGGGCTTGAATAAGCAGCGAGAGGCGAAACTGTAGTTACAGTCAGAGCCTGTATGCTATAAATTTCACTTTACCGCCAAAACTAAATCCTTTTATCTGGGAATGTCATTTTTAACATAAACCCCCTGCATTGGAGCGTACACATACACAGACATAGACAGTCACGCACACTTGCAAAATCATGTACACATATTCACACACATACACATGCGCATTGTATATAAAGATACAAAACGATACAATATTAATAGTTTTAACATATTTTTCGATTGAGTACATCTGGTGAATTTATCGAATATTTATTTCTTTATTGCCCACAAGGGGCTAAAGATAGAGAGGACAAACAAGGACAGACAAAGGATTTAAGTCGATTAGATCGGCCACAGTGCGTAACTGGTACTTAATTTATCGACCCTGAAAATATGAAACGCAAAGTCGACCTCGAGGGAATTTGAACTCACAACGAAACGGCAGACGAAATACCGCGAAGCATTTCGCCCGGCGTGCTAACGTTTCTGCCAGCTCACCACCTTAAATTTATCGAATATTACTTTAGACTTTACAACATGCAGAACCCTTCAACTACGAACACCTCATCTCGTGCAACATATTTCTTCACCTCTTGAGCTATCCAGATAATCGTAGTCATAGTTTCACTATAGATACGTTCATCCGTCAGGTTGTCTATCTAACAATAAAACAATTCGTAGACATCTCAGAGAAAAGCACATTATAGAAGAGTTCTCGTGTAAGGTATAAAAATGCTTGCAAAAGTTATGAGCAGTGCATTAATTCTAATTTCTTCTGACTATCTTACATAAAAGATGACTTATTGCTATGCGGTTTCGAGTAGTATACCTGCCCTGTGTACAAATTTCAAAAACAAGTTTTGCAGCCCTGTGTGTTTTTTTGGGCGTATGAGTGTGTGCATATATATGTATATATATATATATATATATATATATAATATATATATATATATAATATATATATATATATATATATATATTATATATATATATATATATATATATATATATATATATATATATGTTGCATTTATCCGTGGTATAGTTCAACAAAGAGGGTACTCTAACTGGTGAGAGTCAAATAATGTTGTTTAAGGGTCAAATTACATGTCTTCAGGCGCTACTAATAGTTTCATGTGTCTGAAAATCTAATAATGTTCTTCAACGCAGACCACTCTTCGTGCTGAACTAAGAACTTTAGATATGGCGTGGGACATGAGAGAACGCAGAAAACGTGAAAAGATGGTAGTATGTAGAAAATTGTAACTACTAACCGGAAAATGAACCTAGAAGACCTGGTGTAAATGCGAGGGAGAGAGATGAGAGAGTAGAGTGAACGGGCAATAGGTATTTTGCAGAATACATCCCAGAAAACTAAAACTAAAATGGACTCAACGTAGGTGTTAATAAATTGTGTGTGTGTACACATACACACGCACACACACGCACACACACACACATATATATATGTATCTGTGTGTGTCTTGTATGCATGTGTCCAAACACCTATGTCGTTGTTTTATCGGCAGTTCCTCTATGATTCTGTATTTAACAGTTGGACAATTAGTGGTTGTTAATATAAACAGCAGCCTGAAGCGAACTAAACCTTTTGAAGGTGGCCACTCATTATGGCTTTGTCCAAAAGCGGAATTCAGCAAACGAAAACCGTATAACGAATACAGAGGCTCAAGCATGTAATTATTCATCCCTACATCCATATACAAATGCATAAGTGCATACACACATAGACCCTTACATACATAAATACATAAGTTTGTGTGTGTGTGTGTGTGTATGTGTTTGTTCTGTATTTTACAACAGTAGATTCCTTATAAGGAATCTACTGTTAGAATTTCCATTGAAAAGTAACGGATTGTGTTTTGAAAAGTGCGGAAGAAATTTACCATCGATTGCTTTGAAAACGTCGAAGAATTTATGGATTACTACTTTCTATTAATCCGTTTAAATCATCTTACATGATGTGGTATAACCTAGACTCGTTAACCAAGCAGTAAGTAAATGAGTTTGCCTCTACACAGTCACTAACCCTGCATCATATCATACCCTCCCGTGTTGAATAAAGGACACATTGAACATCATTAGGTAGCTGCGACAAAATATCGACGTATGATGGAAAGTATAGAATGTAACTAAAACAAACTGGTATGCCATCTTTGGTGAAACCAAGAGTAAAAGAATGAACAAATAGAACAAAACAGTACAGAACAACACAGTATTGCAAAACAGTCACAAAATAACACAGAATACATTCAACAGCTCATTAACACAAAGAATCACAGAATATACATTAATATACTGAAACAAAAGATAAAAAGCCTGCACATTATATTCAAGTTTTATATACTTTTTATGAATACTTTTTCATGTACATTTTATATAAACTTCAAGTAATGTTTATAAAATGTATTTTTATAACAATGTGTGATGTATTTATTATCATTTGATTTTTTTCTGTTACAAACCGAACAAATATTTAAATAAACAAAAAGAAACGCCGTAAATATACATATATGCTAAAAATATATTTTGTATTTAGATATTATATTAAATATAATTGATTAAATATACATATAAAGTGTACTTAATATATTATACATAGGTGGCTCAGTAGAATAGTTAAAGCGTCGAAGTGAGCAATGGGTCTCGCTACTCCATGTTTGAATCCCTCTAACATTCATACTTTGAACACCAGTCATGTACTGGAGCTGTTTTAATCAATTACTCCTTCTTCTCATCCAGCTTTCCTCGCCTCGTGCCTATATAAGAATGTTTACAATATATTAGCTGCTAAATACATGTGGTTTCTTACATAGTTTTAAAACCGGATTGAGCAATTTTAATCCATTTTTCCTCCTCCACCCAACCTTCATAAACTCGTGGCTATATAAGAGTTAATATATGTACTTTTATGCATATTTTAAGAACTAGATTTGCTCTACTCTCTTTCTTATCCACCATTACCGTCCTCTCCTGCACTCTCCATAATATTACTCTCAACATAAACATCATGGTTTTTAATGCTGTAATTGGATTTTTACATCCAACCTTTCATCAATGACTAAATTCCAAATATTTTCTATTAACCCAATTGAATAATACTATATATACTTATATATGTCTACGTATATATATATATCTACGTATATATATATATATATATATATATATATATATATATATATATAATATATATATATATATATATATATATATATATGTATGTATGTATGTATTATATACATGTGAGAGGGATGACCACTATGTGGACAACTTTTATGCGAGAAATAGATCCGCTATGGTCTTAGTGGTACTAAGGAATGTTCTCAAGAAAAATTTAGCAAACACCAGAACGTAAGCGTTACTTTTTATTTGTCTTGCTGGCTTATTTCTGGTGTTTGCTAAAAAATTCTCGAGAACATTCCTTAGTGGTAAGACCATAGCGGATTTACTTCAAGCATAAGGGTTGTCCACATAGTGGTAACCCTTCTCATAAATACATAATACAATTTACTGAACTTTCAGATTTTAATATGCTAGACCACTGGTGTTAAATTGATGTTAATTAAATTAATATCCAATTTCTCACCCTCATTTTAAATTTAAATTTATATATATGTGTATGTATACATACTTATACACATATATATATGCACACACATACGCACACGCATATACATGTAAAATTATATATATTTTTATCTTTATCTTTTATTTGTTTTAATTATAGGCTTGTGGTCATAGAGGGGCACCACCTTGAAGGGTTTATGTCAAATAAATCGTCTGCAGGACCTGTTTTATAAGCCTGGGTAATCGTTCCACCGGTCTCACTGGCTGAACCGCTAAGTTACCGGGACGTAAACAATCCAACACTGGTTGTCAAGTGATTTTGGGTTGAAAAATCAAACACAAAGACGTGTCCACACACACACGTACAGAGATATTTACAAGGCAGCCTTTGTTCCAAGCATTCTCACAGGAATCATAAGTTTACTTTGACATAGATACAACCATGGTTATTTCCATTTAGTGTTTTACATAACACTGGTTCACCTTGGGACAATTTCGTAGTATTCAGTTTTCCCAAGAGAAAAATTTGCAAGCAACTCGCTAAACGAATCTCTTCGTTCTCCAAATATGTTAAACTCCTACAGCGCGGGAACAGCACAATATAGCTGTTTCTGGGCAAGAAAGGTGGGGAAATGTACAAAGATGTAAATATTTAGCGTTGTTTTTCTCCCTCTTCATTTTACCTCTTCTGAGTACATTGTGTACGTGTGTGTATGTGTCTGTATGTGTGTATGGCCGAAATAAGATTAAGATTAATGTAAAAAATAAATAACGCTGAAGTAAAGTAACACCAACTATATAGTGCGTGTGCTTTTATTGGCTAAACTGGCAAAATGACCATTCCTAAATACAACAATATATATATATATATATATATATATATATATATATATATATATATATATATATATATATATAAATAGTATATGTGTATGTATAACTGTATGTGTGTATATATATATTTATATAAATATATATATATATATATATATATATATATATATATAAATAGTATATGTGTATGTATAACTGTATGTGTGTATATATATATTTATATAAATATATATATATATATATATATTCTTTTATTCTTTTATTCTTTTACTTGTTTCAGTAATTTGACTGCGGCCATGCTGGAGCATCGCCTTTAGTCGAACAAATCGACCCTAGAACTTATTCTTTATAAGCTTAGTATTTATTCTGTCGGTGTCTTTTGCCGAGCCGCTAATGTTACGCGAAGGTTAACACACCAACATCAGTTGTCAAGCGATGGAAGGGGGGGGGGCAAACACAGACACATACACACAAATACACACACACACACACACATACACACATGCACATATATCCTTGTTCCGTGGCTATAGTAGCAGATACTAGCCCAAGGTCCCATGCAGTTACTCTGGATAGAGACCATGTGATTAGGAAGCAAGCAACTTACCGCACATCTACGGGTGCGCTTATAGCCCTGTATATTCAGTACACTATTAGCTCTTATAGATATTTCTCCTCATTTTACGACAGCAGATAGATGTTTGAACGAGATTTATCGACCACGTTAAGACACAATCGTTGACTCATATGTAACACTTCGTTCACTAGATATGTTAATTTTGATTATTAATAATTTGTTTGCTTGTTTTAATCAACAATTGCCATATTAGGTCTAGCCTACTCTATCACACTGTTTATTTAAATATTAAAATACAGTGTACTTCTTTACTAGAACATTTTACAGTATCGTTTGAAGCACGTGGAGACACTACTTTAGAAACACTTTAAATTCTTTCATGACTATATGAAGATGATGTTCAAGTTATTTAAGTATCGTTTTGCAGCAAATGAACAGAGTGGGCCATGTATTCTCCTAGATTGTAGACGGCTTTCTTCATACTGTTAGTATTGAGTAATTGATCATAAGCAGATACTAGGTGACTTTCTCTCTCTCTCTCATTCCCTCGTTCTCCCCCTTTGTTTCTCTTTAAACTTATCTCATGCGCCTTCATGTCACTCTCAAACGGCACATGAATTGGCATGTTTTGGTTTATCTCTAATTCTAATTGTGCTTTATATTCTCCTTTATTATATTCAATGTTATTCCTTCCTAAGCTGGAAGCAGATGCTACACATATGAGTAATAGCCCTACAGTAGCTGTAAGATATATAGATTTTTGCGTATACTCGTTACACATTCCTAAACATTTGTCCGACCATTTCCTCACTAGATTGATGTTAGATAGTCGATGAGTAGATAAATGATGCTTGGCTATAACGTAATATTCCCAGTAGATCTGTTTAATATATCTCGTATCGGTTTTGTATAATATTTTGATAGTCGAACGGTATCGTACAACTGCCATTGCCCAGTGATTAACTGAATTAGTATGCTTTCGAGCATTGAATTAGTGGTTCTGGTATATATATATATATATATATATATATATATATATATATATATTATATTATATATATATATATTATATTATATTATATATATTATATATTATATATATATATTATATATATATTTATATCTATATTATATGATATTATATATATATATATATATATATATATATATATATATACATCACACACGCACACACACATGCACCTGTAAGTATGTATGTGTATGTATATATATGTATAAATGTGTGTATATATAGATGCATACACAGACACACACACGCACAAACTCACACACATATATATGTACTTATACATATGTATTTATATTTGTATCTGAATCTATCTTCACACACACCCGCACGCTCATACGCACGTACAGAGAGAGAGAGAGAGAGAGAGAGAGAGAGAGAGATAGAGAGAGAGAGAGAGAGGGACAGAGACACACACAGAAAGATAAATGTATATATGCTTGTATATGTATGAATATATGTGTGTATGTGTATATACATAAACACACAAGCACACAGACACACATATACACATATATGTATATACATATGTGTATAGAAAACACTTATGCTTATCTATATATATGCAGAAGTACACTCAAATATATAAACAGGCATCAACAATGCATGCAACAAGCAGGAGCGCAGTAATACTACTTTTAAAGCATTACAATTTGATATATACTTACCAACAGAATCGATAAAATAATTGGAAGTGTATGCGAGATCTGATCAATAAGTATGCGGACCGTTGCCTTATTAACAAAACTAATGCACGCAGAGTCAAGCTGATTGGTACAGGCTGACTTTCAACTCTGTTGTGCATGTGCACTAAGTTTTAACGTCCTAGCACGCCTTCGCTGTTTACAGCAGTGCTTGAAATTACTGCGTAAATTATGTAATCGTCGCATTGACCATGACAGAGAAAGGTGATACCTTCTCTGAGGCCTACCCGAAATTGCAGAAAGTGTATGGAGAGGAGTGTATGAGACGCTCACGAGTGGTTCAGGCGTTTCCAAGATGGCCGAAACGCGTCGATATTGACGAACGTTCTGGAAGACCCGCAACAAGCAGAACTAAGAAAAATATGTACGTGCAGCTGTGAGGGAAAATCGTCGAATCACCATCCGTGAGTTATCAGAGGATGTGCAGATTAGTTACGATTCAGTTCCATCTATTATCAATGAATATTTGGGTATGAGACGCGTGTCTGCCAAGTTTCTACCAAAGCTGCTTTCAGCTGACCAAAAAGACACTCGTGTTTCAGTTGCACAAGATCTCCTTTATTGTGTCGAGAACGATGAAAAGCTTTGAAAACTTTGCACAGGCCTCTAAGCAGGTACGGTGAAGCTTTTGGAAAAAAAATTAATGAAGATTTTCTGCTCAACTTTCACTGTCGTGGTCAATGCGACGACCACACGCTGCACACCTTCCATCCAAGCACAGCTGTAAATAGCAGAAGTGAGCGAGAGCGTTAAAATGTAGTATGAAAGTCAATCTGTGTCAAGCGGCTACAGTCAGCATGCTTTAGCTTCGTTACTATGGCAACAGCCCGGATACTTGTATCCAGACCACTTGTATATAATTATATATATATATATATATATATATACACATTCTACAGAAAATAAAGAGAACTCTCGAACACAGGATGGCTGTGAAGACAATTTAGAACATCTAGTGAATAGAATTATGAGGCGGTAAAATGTGGCCAGCAAGCCTCTAATGAGGATGCCACGTTTTTCCCGACTCATAAGGGTATTCATCTAATTTTCTAAGTTGTCCTCACAACCATCTTGCGTTCAAGAATTCCACTAGTTTCCGTATAATACCGACTCATTCAGCGTTCCTCAATTTATTCTCAAGTAACACACACACACACACACAGTAATACACACACACCCACACAAGCATATATATATATATGTACATACACACATAGATACATATACATATGCATATGAATATGAATATATAGATATGTATATATACAGTACACAATCATATATGCACATACCTATATATATATATATATATATATATATGCATACACACAGCCATATGTGTGTGTGTGTGAGTCTTTGTGTGTGTATATTTGTGTGCGCTTGTAAGCGTATAAATGCAAGTGTGTATATGAATATGCATACTCTCATAAATAAATGCATACAGGTATAATTATATGCATAAATAGAAACAAACGCATATCTATATACCATAATTACCGGAAGTCAGGCACGTATTTGTGAAAAACACGTAGGTTTAGAGAGAAATAACTGTGTCCTTCGCCTGGCGCGTATCATAGTCAGAAATTAAAACTTAATCAATAAGCGCGTTGGTGTGAACAAACCTATTGTTTAATATCCCAAAACTCAACCTCCCACGCTTATCTGTAGTTTTACTACTACAATGCATCAAAAGATATAAAACTCGTTGTATATAATGCGCTTAATTTAATTATTTTTAATGTAATAAAATTTATACTTGAAACAGCTGTTCTCACATTACAAGAGACATCTTAAATTTAATCTCTGTTTTTCGATAACCCGTTGTTATCAACGGGTTATCGTTTTGAAAGAAAACTTGTAATGAAATCTAGTTATGTTGCAAACATTTATACAGCTCATTGCAATATCAATTCAAGCAACCTACAGAACTACAGTAATATAGTCCCTTTGCCTTCTTGTAGTTGTATTGTTCGAATTAATTGCTCATTTAAAGGTAATTATCTTCCAAATGTCTGAACCCAGTTTGCTGAAATCCATTCCAACAATGACAGTACTCTAGAGACTTATAGCATTCCTACAGAGAATGACTTTGAAATTCGATTTTACCAACACACACACACACAAACGCACACACACACAAACGCACACACATATATAGAGAGAGTGAGAGATAGATAGATCGATTGCATTAAATATCCTAATTGCTAGAAACTATATATTGGCGAGACAGGGAATGCATTATCGGAACGCTCACGGGTCCACAGAAACCAACCCCGGAATACTAATGTTCGCCAAATTCCATTTAGCGAACATATAAAAACCTGTGGTCACAAAATGTTTCTAAGTTTTTCTCTCCACAAATTACATGTCACAAGTGAGTTTGGAAGACAGATAAAAGAAAAACGTTTTGTTAAAATGTTTAAACCTGCTCTGAACAGAAATAATAACAATAAAACAGTCAGCTAATGATGCGGATTTAAAACTATCCTTAATATATGAATATAAACAAATTACAGAAGTCTCCCAGCGATTGAAATAAAAACGATGGAAACCAACTAAGTTTGCTCACTCACAAGAACATTACAAGTAAACCGCAAGCTAATTTGTTAAAATAAAGGCAGGGTAATATCAGTACGCCCGGTAAACAGTGACTTTTAAGCTGATTGGTCAAAACCGTATTCGAAAAATTCAGCTTGCCGGGGCTTTCTAATAAGTATAAAAAGGAAGGAGTTAGTCATTTTACTACAGTTGTCAAGAACGCAGTTGTCCGTAATTACATTTTGAAATCTGATGATTACTACGATCGTATGAAAGCTAATGTTTCACACACTTCAACATTGTAGCAACAATTTTTTTAACAAATACAACAGTAAAAAAACGTGAAAACTAGACGATGTTGTAACTTTATTCAACTGATATAAATATATATATATGTGTGTGTATATATGTATATATATATATATAGTTATATTTCGGAATGGTCATACTCTCATAAATAATATATATATATATACGTTTAAATATTTGTTGTGCAAGAATTTTTATGTGAAGTCGGGTGTCGAAACAGATATTGTTATATTTCGGAATGGTCATATTGCCAGTTTAGCCAATAAAAACACACGCACTATATATTTGGTGTTATTTTGCTGACGGTTAGTAAGGAGAGACACAAATATAAAAGAAGAAAACAAAGGACCACTGATGCGGTCACAGGAGTGTGACGAAAGAACTCTGGCCGAAATAAGATTAAGATTAATGTAAAAAATAAATAACACTGAAGCAAAATAACACTAAATATATAGTGCGTGTGTTTTTATTGGCTAAACTGGCAATATGACCATTCCGAAATATATATTTATATCCATATATATATATATGTACACACACACAAATACAAACACACATACACATATACGAGAGGGTGCTGAAACGTTCTTGGTTTCAAAGGTTTCGCAAAAGGCGTGGTTGGAGACACAGCCGTCGAAGTTCCTTTACAGGGCTTTGAAAACCTGAAGGACCGGAGTAGTTAGTGTGTTAATCTGAGAGGGGAATAAAATCATAAGTAACTGATCCTCCTGTATTTTCTTTTATTCAAAGCCAGGATTATTTCAGCACCCCCTCGCATGCACACGCGCACACACACACACGCGCACACACACATACACATACACACATACATATACACACATTTATAAATTCGAAAGGAAATTTTTACACAATCCTCTCTGAATATAACTGGTGGCTAAAAGAAACAAGATCTTTTATAATGCAATAGCTGAGTTAACCAATTCTTTATATATATAGTAGTTTTCATTCAAAACCTGGCTACTAACATTGTTTAAGTGAAACATTACTGACGTTATTTCATGATGACAATGAATTAAATGAGCGTTTAAAAATTCTTCGTTACTGTAAGCAGTATTCGAAGCTTATTTTCTGTAATTATCTACATTGAAACAGCTATAACTCCAAAAACAGACGTTATCTTTCTTCACTATTTTTTTCTTTACTCTTAAAGACACTTATTTGCACACGAGCTATTTCCCTCGTATCATTAGCTTCAACATATTATTAGTTTCTGCGCGTTTGCCAGCATACATAGTTTTCTTCATATAGTTGTATGTGTGTACTTTTTTCGTGCAAACATCTGTCGGTTCTTATGCCAACGCATTACTTTTTATAAATTAGTCCTCACTTTAGCCGCAAAGCATCAAACTATCCCTATTTTTCAAACAGCTCTCATATCGGAAACCAATATTATCCTTTTGTTGTCCTATGATCGCTATGACATTTAAATATTTTACCGTAGGCTTACTATATTCGAAATTCCATGTTGTTTTCCATTATCAACCAAATTCCAGTAAGATGGAACATGTAGTAACGATATTCCAATGCTGTTGATAATATTAAAGTATTAGTAAAAATAAAGAGACCAAAATTCTAGTAATATTCCTCTCTTAATTGCCACCCATTCAAGGTCCTTGATTTTTGCATACAAACCGCTTCTTTTTCTTGACATATTTAATGATATCATTGGATAAAATAGGTGAAAGCATGGCTGCGGTCCTAAGAAATTCACAAAGAACTTGCTACACGTTCATAGTCTCATGAGCCATTTGTTTCTGCAATAGCCTAACCTTGATACGGAGAAAGGTTTTTGATTACAATTTGTTTGGAGGTAGCTGTGAGCTACTTCATCGTTTGGACTGGTTTGGCAGCGTAGTTGTAAACCATTGTCCAGTTTGATACATCAGCTGACCCGACCGTGAGTATCACTAGCAAAGTCCTTAATATAGCAAGTAGTTCAACTAGGCTTATGGTTACGAGAATGCTTTCTTTCTCTATGCAGCAATATTGTATTGGTACTGACCTTCAATTTGTCATTTACCCTTAAAAAGAATTTACGATAATACAGTCACACAGATGGTTCAATGATCCTAGAGTTTGAAATTATATCACATGTTTACTACAATTAGTTCGGATTATGTACATATTTATTACAACTGTTTTTCTAAAATTTTACATTTTACACCAAATATTTACAAGTTGTCATAAATATTTTTCCCGTGAAACATTTAGAAGTTGTTAAAAGATGTTTTACTTTTAGGCCTGCCACCTTCTAGCTAACGTGTAGAACGGTATTTTTCTTTAGATCTTCCCATGATTCAACTGGAAAATATTTGACTGTAAGAATTGATCATATTATAGTAAGTACTTCCCAAACAGTAGTACTTAGCTTCTGTTCTTCATAACAAAGTGATACTTCCTTGTAGCAACCCGTTTGATGCCCGTTATCGATTCTCACACTTATTTAAGTGTGTAACCAGTATCAATATATATCGTAAAATCCAGATGCTTTACGATTGTGCATAACTTTTAACTTGTTTATTTCAAATATACTCTGTTACAAACGTCTCTACTTATCTCAACCTAATTACCCTTTTTTTCCTGGGCGATTACTTTAGACGTGGATTAGTGTTGTAACATCCAGATCTTCTTTGCAGGTTGACCAATGAGTTCCGCATTTGCTAGCATTTTGAGAAACATTTTATAAGTGTCATCCTGTTCATCTTGTGGTTTCCTAACGAAGACTTTCTGATTTGAAGACCCCAACCTCTTAGACTTTTATTCGCTCAAAATATTATCAATGACTTAAACTCTTTATCAATCGTCGAATCTTTCATTTCATCGTAGCTTCTTGATGTTCTATTGCAGTTTCCACTTCCCAAATAACAGCATTCCCTTGTAATGGAATATTTAGGCACTACTTTTATGTCCCTTGCCATAATATTTTCTTATAGCATAACTATTTTCACACGTTCTTGCACGTCACATGTTTTATATCAACTGTCTTTTATAATCCACCGAGGGAACCTCTATCTTATATCTCGACCTTCAATAAATAACAGCCAAATCTTCTTCAAATCACACAAGGGCTTTTTCAAGTAGGAAGTAGCCGTTTATTACAATAAATCATGGTTGTAAAAAAAAAATTTAAAGATTAAAGGATCCATAATCGCTGCTCATAAATCTGCTCGACCATAGCTGATTTTGGATTACACTACAAAACAATAACGACAAAAGCAGCAACAGTTTACAGCACAAGCTATGGTTCCTCAGCTGAGAATTGTGCGCATTTCTGCATGATGAGAAAATGTTATCCACCTCTAGAGTGTTCCTTATTTCAAATGTATTTAAATACGATTAACTAACAATATCCCACCTGTCAAATTCTGCATAGCATTCATATATTGTCTTTTTTTTCAATACATTTGTCTATCAACATTAATAAATTCTTGAAAATAGATCAATCTTAAACGTTAGTTTATATTTTAAGCTAGACTTGAAGCCTTCCTTCGTGAGTCCTGTTGTGTATTGCTTTTAGCATCCCCATAGCATGTTTCTTTCTTCGTCTTAAGCAAATGTACTACGCAGATTTGTCATGCTTTTCTTGTATATTCTTTCACAAATTCGTCAGGTGCATTTGATGAAACGAATTATTTCTCCTGTATCGGGATCTCAATAATTGCTTAGCCGTTTCTCGTTGAGAATTGTTTAAAGATAACTAGAAAACACTCCTCTATTTCTAAATATAAATCATGAATTTTTTTATCACCCTGATCTCATGTTAGCAGAGGAATTGTACAAGTTTCTTTCTTTCTTTCTTTCTTTGTTTCATACACACGCACGCACACACAAAATGCTTGCCAATTCTAATATACTGTATGCTGTGTATGCGTTTCTTCGGTTGAAAGTTATAAATCATTTTTTTTTTCATCTTTATCCTCCATAACGTACCTATTATTTCGAGAATTGTCTTTTATTTTCAATCCTTACATTCTGGATTGTTCTATTTTCAGCCACTTAAAATCATTTTATTTTCAACTCTTTTGCAGATATGTTGTCGTCTACTGGGATTGAAATGCTGGCAAACACTGTTTTGTCTCATTTCGACTGTCTTTTGTGAATAGTTTCTGAGAAATGCTTATTATTATTATTATTATTATTATTATTATTATTATTATTATTATTATTATTATTATTATTATTATTATTGCGAAAAGAAAGCATTACTGAAATGTAAAAACAAAATGAAAGAAAAATAGTAATTACTGAAATCATCATCAACCCCCTCCTCCTTATCCTCCTCATCATCCTTCACCTTCCTCGTCTTCTTCATCATCATCAGCATCATCATCATAATCGTCATCAAAATGAAATATGTGAAAACCATTATTATAATCATTTTAACAGTTAAAGAAATCATCATCATCATCATCATCATCCTCATTACTACCGCCACCACCACCACCTCAATTTTTATTCCCCATCTGCCATTTTTCTTTTGTTTCTGTACCGTGTCGTCATTGTAAAAACAATAAATAAAAATTGTAAAATTAAAAAAGAAATATATGTAGTATTACTAAATAAATAATATAAAAATTCCATCGTGATTTATCAATTGAATGCATTCTACTTTAAAATCTGCCGAGCCGAAATCAACGTAAATTATAAAGATAATTGATGGTCGCTTTTATATCCTACTAAAGTTGTTTTCTTTAGCTCAACCTCAGCTGTACCTCACCCATACCCTCACAACTTTGTTGCCATATTCATGAGCCACTGATATGTCATTTATCAGACAGTCACATTTTTATTCGTCTCCATTCTGGCTAGTTTCACTTCTTATACGTTTTCTCCCACTTTTTATGCACATGTACAAACCTACTTACACATAGACAAAAACTCGTTGGCATACACGGGGCGGCGCATATGGCCATTTTCAGAGATTGCAAGACAGCGTGAGGAGGCGGAGGAGGAAAAATTATCCCCAGACAAGAGGAAAATTTGTTTAATTATCATTGACAAAAAATAAAGAAGAGAAAAAGAATAACTTATTTGAAATTATGTTTCTCAGAACAAAACAAATAATTTTCATTTTCACTGTCGGTGTCTTGGTCACCGTCGTAATTATCATCATCATCATCATCGCCATCCTCTTCTTCTTCTTCCTCCACCTTCTTCTCCTCTTTCTCCTCCCCTCCTCTACCCCTCCCCTCCTCATCAACAACAACGACGACGACGTCGACAACTGCATTAACAATCAAGACCGATAACAAAAGGAAAGATTGCAAAACAACATGGTGATCTCCATGTGGTTTTTCGTCTTGCTAGAAACAATAGACGAATCTTGATCTAATCAAAAACATCACTGCCATTGTCTGTAAAAACAAGACACATTGTGTTGTGCAGTTCTATTTATCCTAGAAAGAACAGATACACATGGCAGGAATACTTTTGATCGTGGGTCTGCTGAATCAGGGCTGATCTGAGCTTAAACAACAACAGCAAGAACAGTAGTAACAACAATAGCTGCAGTAACAATAACAACGGCAACCGTTCCTAGACAAAGATAAAAGTATAACATACAGTACAACAGATACGATAAATCCTTTAACAAATATAACAATAATTTGAACATAATTAAAACAAATAGCACCCCTACCCCCCACTACCACGATAATAACCACCATCACCACTACAATTACCAGACAGCAACAACAACATCAACACTGAAATAACACGGGAGGATCTACGCGGTCACTTGACATGCTAAATATAACAGTCGAATATCTCATTTTGTATCCCATCGTCTTCATAAAAACAGAACCCATCGGATAATGTAGTCATGAATATAATATGGTCCAAACTGGAAAGTTTTTGTTCATGTTAGTCTCCTAGATCTGATCTGAGATACCTGGGTCGTAAAATCTATTACAACATGGTTTCTGACTTTGGAGCAAGACTAGGGTGTTAGTCGATTACGCCGACTGAAACTATGTTATCGAGACCGAAGTTACGAAAGGCAAAGTTGACCTCGGTAAGATCTGAGCAGAAAGAGCCGGAATAAATACTGCAGTGTATTTTTCAACACCCTAGCGATTGTGCTATCTCAAAAATGATAATAGTTTCAAATGTTTACCCAAGGTCAGCAATTTCGGGCAAGGGTATAAGATGGACGAAATGCCGCTAAGCATCTTGTCCGGCGTGCTAATGATTCTGTCTGGTCGCGACATTCAACACCATTGATGGAATAAAGCAAACTTCTGAGAGACGATACTACACTTTAGCACAACCAGCCATTCACTCACAGCACAGACACCACTGAAAATGCCTACTAAAAAACCAACATCACCGTCGAACGAACGAGGAAGCATCTATGCGGTCACTGAATCAGCAAGAAACAGCAACCTTTTTACCCATCAAACTATAATCGCTCCTTTTAAAACAAACAGACTGAAAAATGTAACCCTATTTACACTTTGCGTAAAGGAAAACCGTGTGGTGATGGATGGAAATCCTCGGCAAGTGAAGGCTTGCCTGGTGTTAAAAACAGCAACAGAATGACGGTTATTTCTTCCATCATCATAACTACTATCAGTAGTTCCGTTAAATCTACACTCAACATCACCGTTACGACCACCGAAACGACGGGGAACCTGCTACAAATAGAAATTTGGCCTCCTTTATATCACATTCCGTGGTTTGAGACGAAGGTCATCACACTTGATAATATAGTCCTGCAAGATACACTATGTTTGGATTAAAAAAAGTGAGGGGGGAAAAAACTAAAAATAAAAGTGAAAGTAACAGCGGGAACGTTTTTGAAGGTAGATCTGCACTATCAGAGTTGACCTGCAGCTAAACACTTGTTGTCATCGAAGTCAACCGTGTCGGCAACGGCGGCGACGGTGGTATTGGAGATGACGGCGTATTAACTCTCCTCTTCTCTGTTTTCTCAGAGCTGACTCGAGGCTACACAACTATACTACGACCATCAAAGACCTCCCGCCATGACCGACAAGAACAGGCATCATTTTACCACCACTACCGTCGCACAACTGCCGCCACCACCACAAACTCAGTCACCCCTTCCACTCTCGCCACCACGGCCACCCCCGCCACCACCACTTCCAGCATACTATTCAATCTTTCTATTTTCAAATATCTCTTGGGAATTATTAGTCAGATAGAATTTATTATGGTAGCATTGTTGATCAATCTTAGTCCTCCGTTATTCTTCCTTAGGACAATTAGAACAGTGAAAGCTAAAGCAAGAGGCACATACACATACAAATAGTAACAAAACACTGACACATGATCAAGTAAAAAGAAAAAAAACATCAACATGAAACTTGCTTACTACCACACCATCACCAACACCACTACTACCACCACTTCTCCCAACACCACTACTACCATCGTAGCCGGTGAGGGTAATAGCTGTATGATATTGATACTACTACTACTACTACTACTACTACTACTACTACTACTACTACTACTATCGCTGCAGCTATATTGCTATATGGGAATCCTCAGTGATGTTTCCACCTGCTAAAATAGCGGCTAATTTCACCTTCAAATTATATAACGCAGTCTTGAATGAAGGATGTGTTAGTCTGTGTGCAGAATTTGGTACTTATATATAAAAAGACGGGATTGTGATTACTTGAACTCCTTTGAGGATAACTCATTCCAACAGAGCTGACTTGGTGCCAAAGAATAGCAATAGAAAAATTACAAGAAAATAATGCTAATGGATATTATGATGATGATGATATAAGGGAGATGTTAACGATAATTGCGATGATTATGATGATGATGACTACGATGATGATGATAATGATGATGAAGATAATAGTGACGTCGACGATGATGACGACGACGAAATTTTGAACCGGTGTTCTTATTCCTAAGGTATTTTCGATGTTGTTGTTGTTGCTGTTGTTGTTGTTGTTGTTATTATTATTATTATTATTATTATTATTATTATTATTATTATTATTATTATTATTATTACTATTATTATTATTATTTTTATTATTATTATTATTATTGTTCAACTCACTGCTTGGAATCGAACTCCAATAATAATAATAAAATAAAAAAATACCTTAGGAATGAGAATCCAGGTTCGAAATTTCCTCAAGACACCTGAAGAAAGTTGGAGGGTATATCAGCCGAAACGTTGTGTTAACAACAAACAAGATGAAGACAAATATCCGACGAATGTAAATAATGTACATAATGTAAATAATGTACATAATTCCTCATCTCTTAAATATAGAACAGGAAAAATGCCGCAAAGAAATTTGTTCGACATGCTAACAATTCCGCCATTAATGATGACAACAATAAAAACTTATCAACAATTCGGTTCCAGGAGCTAACGTAAGAGAGACAGAAGGAAGTTACTCTGATATACTGGTAAGACAAAACAAAGTAAATAAGTAAAAAAAAAAATATTACTGAACCGCAAGTGCAGAAACTTGTATATGAATACCACGTTAAATAGGTAACGTCACTGACGGGAAAACACCATTAATCGTCCACAAATGAATAGCATGAAATTATCAAACGTCTAAGAACAATTGTAAAGGAAGAACTTAATAATCTGAGCTAAACAGGAAATTATAAAAGTAGAAATACCAAAGGAAGTTGATAATACAAAACAATGTGTGCACAGGAACAATAAAAGCACCGTGACACAAAAGGTTGTAACCCCATCTGAATCTTCGTTAAAACTCAAAATAATTGTAGCAACAGAGAAGTGAGAAATATTAAATCTAACATGACCAAATAATAATGATTTATTTCAATTTTGAAATTTTTATATTATTTTAATCTTATTTTTTGAATTTGATTTTAGTAAATTTTTTAATGAACTGAATTGAATTAATATAATTTTATTTATTTATATATTTTTATCTGACTCTGGCAGATGAAGGATGGCATAATAGAAAGTCCAACAGACAAAAGAAACAATTTAAATTGATAGAATTTATACAAATTGAGGACAGAACAAAGACACTATATGACATATTTGCAAATGAGAAATAATTACACAGAAATATAAATGGTGCTACTACTGTTGTTCTTTAGATCCGTATTAATCCGGCAGCTGCAGATTCTTTTCTACTCTAGGAACAAGGCCCGAAATTTTGGGGAAGGGAGCCAGTCGATTAGAGTGACTCCAGTACGCAACTGGTAGTTAATTTATCGACCCCAAAAGGATGAAAGGCAAAATCGACCTCGGCGGAATTTGAACTCAGAACGTAACGGCAGACGAATACCTATTTCTTCACTACCCACAAGGAGCTAGACACAGAGAGGACAAACAAGGACAGACAAACGGATTAAGTCGATTATATCGGCCCCAGCGCGTAACCGGTGCTTATTTAATCGACCGCGAAAGGATGAAAGGCAAAGTCGACCTCGGCGCAATTTGAACCCAGAACGTAACGGCAGACAAAATACGGCTACGCATTTCGCCCGGCGTGCTAACGTTTCTGCCAGCTCGCCGCCTCCCTGCAGCTATAGATTGTGGAACAAAACATTGTAAAGTTTTTTTTAACAGAAAAAATATATCTAGGATTACAATTTCTTGACTAATCCTATCTAAGACTACATTATCCTATAATTTCCAATATGTTGAGCGACTACAGAGAGGTCTTTTATTGGCGTGTGTAAATGGTATAGATATAGCATGTATTATGAGATAAAGTTACGTCGAATCAACTAGTAAACACGAAAGTGGATGTATCAGCTAAAGCTAAGGGTGTCAAGACAGGAAAGAAAATAAGAAAACATTCAGTAAAACCTGCCTGGAAACAAAAAGAGTAGTTAATCAGGAAACAAGGAGAGAGATAAAATATATACTAAAAAAAACTTTAAAAAAAACAACATATATTCACCAAAACAGTACTTCTGTTTGGAAGACTTACAATTAAGGAAGAACGGGAACACAAAGAAATAAAAGAAAGATTAATTCGACAGGCGAAAGCCAAATCCTGAAGACTTTGAGTCAAGAATCAAACAATTCATACAAAATAAAATGGTTCGAGTAGACGAGGAAATTAAAGGAATTATGTAAGAAAGCTTGGGAAATTGAGAAGCCCCCAGACGAAAAGGAAGCCTAATAATTGAAATAAAATAGGGGAGGAGAAATAAATACATAAAAACAATGAAATAATACGTAGGACAACAGAAATAATTTAATCATCTCTTGGCACTGTAATGTGCAACAATATATATAACAGAAGCCATTTGAAGAAAAGGCAACAGAAAATGCTTGGAAACAGTATACACAAAATCCCAAAGTTCTGAATAAAACATCTACTTTACTTACACTGCACATACATACACACATGTATATACGTATACAACATTCATATAATTATACACAGACACAACGATAGAGAGAAGAAATAGTGCAATATCCTAAGAAAATAAGAACCTTGTCTGAAACGCCAGAATAATTGACACAACGAAAAAACTTCTCTTGGAAAAGGGAAACGAGAAAAAAGCAAATCCGGTTGAGCGTAAGAATTGTGCGCAAATCGCATGCTTTACATCCATCTGCAATACCTCAGCAGTAAATAAGAACGTATATGAACACCTGCCTGGAAATAAACTTTCATCTGAAGAACAGACAAACTACAGATGACATTCATGTAGCTATACGGTTGTAAAGCCAATGTAAATGACAAAAAGACAACAATGCTGGTATAGTATCACAATCATGTTTCCTTTGATCAATGGAGATGTATAAATTATCAGCAGTGATTATAGGGTTCATGAAACATAGCGTGACTGAAGAAAGGAAAATAATATTAAATCAGAAAATTGTCCTGAAAGCAGACATAAATTATTACCGAAAAGGAATTTTACTGAGAAAGGCTTTCTCATTACTTCTGTTCTATGTGGTTCTTCTCTAATTAATTACCGTTCTAAATTCGACTGAAAGTTAACTACAAGGCCGGTGGAACGACACCAAGCTAAATTCTAGTTTAGAGATACCGTTAGAATATACGCCTTCTCTCACTGATAAAACGTTATGGCTTAGACATTACCTTAAAATGTATCCATAAGTCATCTGCAATCAAGGGAAATTAAGCTAGTTCCTAACGATGGCAAATAAAACGAACTGAACGATGAAAGATTTAGAAAAAAATTATCGTATGCATAGCCATATGTGTGTGTGTATAAATATGAATATATATGATAGTATATACATATATTTACACACAAACACACACACACACACACACACACACACACACACACATATATATATATATATATGTATATATGGTAGTATATGTATAGGAAGAAAGCTTCTATACTAAGAAAGAAATACAAAAAATAAACAAAACACCGATAATATCTGGCTCGTATTACCCTATACCATGCACCTCAAATCAAATATAGTTAGCTCATTAATGAAAATCATAGACAAACACCTAAACGCTAATAATAAATACACAGAATTATTTAGGAATAAAATCAGAATAGGCCACAGTCTGACTAATAACTTAGCCACAATAATAGCCTGAATGAATAATGAAAAAAACTTAACAAATTCTACGAAACTAGAAAGATTGTGAACAATAAAAATAATAACTGCCCAACTAATAGGACTAAGCACCTCCCCCCCGCCACTAACGCAACGCCTTCTGCTAACTTAGGTACAGACCTGAATAATAATTGCCCCCACAATAAAAAAAGACGAAGAAACACCTAATTATTTATGCGGCTGTAGGGATAGAACAAAGTGCCATTTCTCAAATAGATGTAAGACAAATAACGTAGTTTACCAGTGTGACGTCCGCACAAACAGCCAGACGAAATCATACATAGGTGCAACTAAGAACTAAATGATTCTCAGATATAATGTACAAGTATCGACCTTCAAAAATAGGAATAAGGCTAACTCAACAGTGCTAAGTATATACATTTGGAAACTTAAGGATAAAAAAATAGAGTTTAGCTTAAACTAGCGTATGCTCAAGCTTCTACAACACCGCAAATAGACACTGCGATCTCTGCCTATCAGAACGCTTAGCTATACTTACGGCTAAGCAAACCCTACTCAACAGAAAATTGAGAACGACAAGTCGTGTCTTCACGTTGGCCTTTATATATTTTCGAAATACCGGTTGAAAAGCCCCTCTTGTATTCATGCAGTCCTCTATGCCTTCATAATCCCAAACTTGAATACTCATCTCTATAAGTCTAATTAACTAGGAAATACACTAAACACACGCAAATCCACTCGCCTCCAAAATTCCATAATAATACATTTTGCAAATAGATAGGGCCCCTCCTAGCACTAACAACT
>NC_043008.1:30670431-30682931 GCF_006345805.1 Octopus sinensis | reverse complement strand
ACTTGATTGCTCCTAGTAAACGAACTAAACATTTTAGGAAAGGAAGGATATCTTGTTGCTGTGATGAATGTCATTGTTTGAAAGTCAATAAGAAAAAAAAACAAACAAGAAAAATAAGAATAGAAAATGAATCAAAATTGAACGTTATCTTCAGTTCCATGTTCCATGTAGCCCATCATAAAAAAAGAAGAGGCTTAGCAAAAAAAAAAAAAAATTAAGTTGGAAGGATCTGTGTTCAAATGTTGCCAGAAGGCTCATAAACTAGCAAAAGAAACAGCCTCAAAATCTTTCTCATAAAGAGATGCTCATTATCAGTGAAATATATTTCAGTGAAAGACATTTCTATCTTTGAAAGTAATAAGGATTCACAGTATCTTTTCAACTAGACGTGGAAGAGCTCCTCAATT
Organism: Octopus sinensis; assembly: GCF_006345805.1. Taxonomy (NCBI): domain Eukaryota; kingdom Metazoa; phylum Mollusca; class Cephalopoda; order Octopoda; family Octopodidae; genus Octopus; species Octopus sinensis. Next base: position 30,682,524 of record NC_043008.1, on the reverse strand, counting down.
TCTCCTAAAATGTTAACTTTTTGGGAGAAGGAACATTTTCTTTTCCCTCAATGACAATTTTAGCAGTCAGAGAATATCAAATGAAACATTTAAAGAAGGATTTAGAGGTTATCGTACGATGATGTAGGGCTGTTTAAGCTTGTAACGTGTTGGAACCCTCAGTCTTGCATTGACAGTGTCATTGTACGTTATGCATTCTAGAAAAGCATACCCCACCGCCACACGAATATATTAACATAATAATACTCATGTTCATTCTGCCAAATTAGTTAAAACCTTTTTTTTCAAAATCATAAAATTGGAAATTTGTTTTAGCCTGAAGAATATCTAAACCTGAATCTTATTGATAATTTATAATATATCTTGTTTTCTTTTCTCTTTTTAGAGAAACCTCATTCAAGAACTTTGAAATGCAAACAAACTTTATTTGCTTCCAGAACAAGAAGAATGGTACAAATTACTGCTAGCATTATTGAAAAATCTTGCTGTCAGTATGATGAAAGGAAAAATAAAATGAAAATAAAAAGCATAAAATGATGCTTCAGAACAGAGAACAAAAGACAATGCTTCATACCAGAAGCATTAATCATTAAATTTGAGATATGAATAACATAATTTCTATCTTTTAAAAATCTCAATACAATACATTGATTTCAACAAAGAGAAATGTTTGCTTTTTAAATAAGTAACATTGCAAAATTTCTGGTTTTGATTGCGGGCATCTACTTTAACTTATAATTTCATATTGTACTATAGAGAGAATAAATACCTGAACCTTGCATTTATTTACATTTCCACAATACACTTGATGAGTAAAATATCGTCCAAAGATTGTAAGTTTCCCGTTAAGACAAGGTGGTAGATGAGAAATACAACTTTTTTGTTGTATAATCTCATAAAAGTGCTCAAACTAGTGTTAGACTTGCTTACAATCTACCACATCTCTACACATACGCAAGATTACCCACGCTGTTAATGCAAGACAGTGGGTTCTAATCTCGTTAAAATTTTAATCAGCTTTACATCATCATGTCACTACCTCTAAATCATCATTAGTCGTAGGTGATCTTCCTTAAATTTTTCATTTGATATTCTGAGATTTCTAGTACTGTCATTAAAGAGGAAAGAAGGTGTTCCTACCTTGAAAATGTTAACATTGGTTTCAAACTTTGGCACAAGGCCAGCAATTACTAGGAAAGTTGTAAGTCAATGTACACCGGTTCCATTGCTCGACCGGTAGTTATGTTATCGACCCCAAATAGATGAAGGGCAAAGTCGGCCCCAGTGGAATTTGAGCTAAGAACATAAAGGCGGACGAAGTACCTCAGAGCATTTCGCCTGGCGAGCTAACGATTCTGTCAGTTCGCCTCCCTCTTAGCAGCGATTACTATCATCCCATAACATTTTTACCAACAGCTTACTGAACTCAAGTTACTTCCTTCTGCCAACAACAGAAAATGTTGCAGATCAATAACTGTTAATATTTTCTATGAGACTTTACTGATATCTCCTTAAGTTATGCATCTATAATCCTCCTTCAACTGAAATTTCTAATAAGAACAAGGGAAACTGCTTCTATATACCGTACTTAGCATCAATCAGCAGCCGGTAGCAGCTAGTAACCAGTAACAGTCAAAAGCAAACAACTCTGACACTTGATCTGAATCACCGCAGTATAAGCCTTACATATAATCCAATGATAATCAGCTTACCTAGAAGCTGCGAATGCCTTATTTCTCAAAACCAAGCAATCGAACGTTCAGGTATGTTTCTTCCACTCCTGAGAAACTCTGAATAACGTGATTCCGGTTCAAGCTGTGAATACAAGTAAATATAAACACTGCGGAACGGGTTAAGTGTTCTGTTTTTTTTATCTATCTGTCTGCTTGCCTGTCTATCTGTCTGTCTGTCTTCTGTCTGTCTGTCTGTCTGTCTATCTATCTATCTATCTATCTTATATATATATATATATATATATATATATATATATATATATATGTGTGTGTGTGTGTGTGTGTGTGTTCATATGCATGCTTCATGTGTATTAAGGCACGCCTCATGCATGAAGACAGTCAGGGTAAGTTGCAGGGAATCACCACGCGTGACACTTAAAGGAGGAGCTATGCCCTGAATCATTCCTTTACACAAAGTAATATAATCTATCATCTGTATTAAGTACACGTTTTCGTTTACATTTCTAAACGAAAACGTATATAAGCGTCACTCCTGGAAACGTGGTATTGGGCATCGACAATTCCTCATCCAATGCCAGATCGTCAGTCGAGAGTTTTACTGTAATGTTTTGAAGCGTTTGATGGAGGACAATAAGCGAAAGGGACCTGATCTGTGGAAAACGAAGAATTGGATTCTTCGCGACGACAATGCACTCAGTCACCAAGCTCGCTTCGCTCGCGAGTTTCTCGCCAAAACAACTTCCGCACCCTTTTATTCGCCTGTTTTGTACCTGCAGACTTCTATCTCTTCCCTTAGATGAAATCTGGCTCAACGGTCTCCGTTTTAACACCGTTGTCAACATCCAGAGTGATTCCCAGAAGGTCCTCGACTCGCTAACTGAAAACGACTTCCAGGCTGGATTCCAAAAGTAGCAGGGAAGCTGAGACAGGTGTATCGCTGTGCAAAGCGAAGAGGATGATATTAAAACTTTAGTAAATAAGTTATTTTTTTTATTAAACATAACTAGTCCGGGAACATTTTGATATCACCTCGTACACACTCTGATAGATAGTATAAAACTAGATAGATAGTATAATAGTATAATAAAAAATATCGGTTAAACGAAAACACGAGGATGAATGAATATCTGTATGCAGAAAATTTCATGCCCGATTTTCTCATTTGATGCGCAATTTTCCCATGGAGACGATTGAAGCCATTGTTATTATTTTTATCATACGTATCAATATGGAAAAGGTAGAAGAGCATAAAGAAAATAGGTTTTTGTTCCATCTGACTCTGCAGAAATAGTATTACTTGTTGGTGATTCTAGAAACAGAATATGTATTACCATAACCATATTCATCCACCTGAAGTACCTGTTCCAGTGAGAAACTTTGGGACCAGCGCTCTTCTGACACACCACTTTCTTCAAATAAAATATTCTCTGATCGAGAGTATATGTACCTCTACTTGTGAGTGTAACTCCTAGCAGTAATGATATTATAAAACGTCTACTAATTCCTTGCACACACACCCATACACAGATGTGTGTGTGCGTTTTCGTGTATCTGCGCAATATATGTGCATTTGCGTGCTATATATTCATAGCTAAAATTTTATAAATATATTTATGACGTCAATGGAAATATACTTGAACTGGAATGGAAACTGTGACGTGCATCTATATTTTCTTTAGCACAAAATTTTTGAAGTCATAAATATAATATATACATATATATATATATTTATATGCATATATAAAAAATATTACATATATAAATACATACACGCACACATATAATTTGAATCATAAAGAAGAGCGATGCTGAAATAATTTGTTTATGCTTAAGTTGAACAAAATCCTACTTCTCTACTCTACTCATTCTACATCTCTTTGCTATATTGATGTGATAGGTAATTCTGAATGCTCTCACGCTCAGTTTTCAAATCTTTTGATTACACATAATATTAGGAAAAGAACGTTTCTTTGGGCTTACATTTTGCATGTCATTTCATCAGAAATCTCCAGCGTGTATATACTCACAATATCTCAGACACGCACATGCAAATACGGGAACATAGAAGCATGCGTACACACAATACATACATACACATTTAAATATATGTGTGTGTATCAGAGCGTATGTGTTTATTTATAAATACATAATTGTAAATATGAGTGTATAAAGAAAGTAAATGCATATTTATATATCTTTCCCTAAATACATACACACAAGCACGCAAACACAGACACACACACACACACACACACACATATATTAATATATATATGTATAATATATATATATGTATTATATATATATATATCTATATATATATATATATATATTATAAATATGTATACAGAGATTGTACAGCTACGCATGTGTGTGTATGTATGTATATATATACATATATGTACATATAAATATATATATATATATATATAATATATATATATATATATATTATAAATATGTATACAGAGATTGTACAGCTACGCATGTGTGTGTATGTATGTATATATATACATATATGTACATATAAATATATATATATATATATATATATATATATTTATATATATATATATTTATATATATATATAAATGCATACATATATGCATGTATGTGTGCGTACGTTCATAATAAGTGTTTGATGGATGTATGTATATGCTGATATATGTATATATTTTAAAGTAAATAGATATCCATTGTTCTTTGTGTGTTTGTGAGTGTTGATATATACGCACATACATATATATCATGTACATCTGTATATATGTATATATATATATACTTAATGCGTGTGTAAGTAAATACATATCTATTTTTTCTTCACCGTATATATATGTATATATATATATATATATTCATTCAAACACATCTATATACTTTCTCTTTCAGCACAAAAATTCCAAAATTTCTAAAGGTTTCCTACAAGTGATTTATTCTTTCATTCATTCAATCATAAATTTTTGTTTCTCCATATACACACAAACATAGAAGCACACACACACACACACACACACACACACACACACACACACACACACACACACCACACACACACATACACACACACACATACACACATGCACACATACAGTCATATGTGTGTGTATAAAATTCTTTTTGAAAGCGTCCATTTACCAAAATGTCAGCACTATATTATATTTTTGGTTAAATCTCATAAATTTTATGTATTTATTTTTGAAAAATCTTCTAGCCTAAGAGACATTTGCTAACAATTTGCCGTTTCTCCTAGCTATTTTTACGTGGGTAATGTCAAGACAGTTATTTTATTCTTTTCGATCAATACAAACAACGTGAATGTTTAACACAAGAACTATTAAGCACATTCCGCTGGAAATTGATGAAAAAACAAGAACAACCAGAACAACAAAAACAACAACAACAAAACCATTGCAAAACAAACTTGATTGAGCAAATTGATTGGTAATTATAATAACAATAGCAACAACAACAACAACAACAACAACCACAGCAACATCATCATGAACTATAGAAACTGCAAGAATAACAGAAACAGCTAAAACATTTTTTTAGTTTATATATAGACATATAAAAGTGAAAAAAATCATTCATACAATAAAAGGATTACAACAGAAAGGAGGAATAGTATTGGTGATTGCGAATATATATATATGTATATGTTGACACACGTACGCACACGCGCACACACTTGAATACATACGCACATTCGTACACAAACATATATATATGTGTGTGTGTGTGTGGAAGTGCATAAACATATAGGTATATAAAATTACACTCACGCACACACGCGCATAAATGCATATACACCGTAACCTATGAAATAAGTCAAAACTACTTAGTCGTTTTATGAAGAGTAAATATATCGAAAACCACAATTGATCAAATATCAAGGCATTTGCTCCCTACTTTAGATAAAAGTTATAAAATAGGTTTCAAATTTTGGCATAAGGCCAATAAGTTCGGGGGAAGGGGTTAGTCCATTACACCGATTCCTATACTCAGCTTGTACTTAAAGATTAATGAAATCCCGCTAAGCATTTTGCCAGGTGTACTCAACCCTAATATTAACCTGATATATAATATTTTATTCATCAATGAGGGAACTTGAACGAGAGTAGAATATTTCTCTGCTTTTCATTGCCTTCTTCGACCGATAGTTGAGGAACATGGTAAGAATTGAAGTAGAGAAAAAAACGGCGCCTTTATTTAAGAAGGTTATATATAAAATAAAATTCTGTTGTACGCCTTATATATGTATATAAGGCGTACAACAGAATTTTATTTTATATATATAACCTTCTTAAATAAAGGCGCTGGGGTGGCTGTGTGGTATAGGTAGCTGTGTGGTTGCTTACAAACTATGTGGTTCCAGGTTCAGTCCCACTGCATGGTAACTTGGGCATGTGTCTACTACTGTAGTCTCGGGCCGACCAAGGCATTCTGAGTGGATTTGACAAATGGAGACCGAAGGAAACCCGTCGTATATATATATATATGTGTGTGTGTGTGTGTGTGTGTGTCTGTGTTTGTACCCCCGCCATCGCTTGACAACCGATGCTGGTGTGTTTGTGACCCCGTTAACTAGCGGTTCGGCGGGTAGATCGATGAAATAAGTGCTGGGTTTACAAAACATATCTACTGGGGTCAATTTCCTCGACTGAGGCCGGTCAGGGCGGTGTTCCAGCATGACTGCAGTTAAAATGACTGAAACAAGTAAAAGAATAAAACTAAAAATAGAACTACTGGCCTAAAGTCTGATCCTTTAAACAAACGTTAGAAATTATTTTGGAAGACAGTACGTATCAAGATTCCATAGCTTATTGACGAGAGCACAATACCCATACTACATATTTTTCGTACGGAAAGGCAAAATAAAAAAAAAATTTCAAGAGGTAGTAGCTTGCATTGTTCGTAAATTGAAGTGCAATATTTCGACCAGCTCCACATGGGTGCAAAGGTTTTGTTGTATTTTCATGTAAAATACTTTATTTTATAGCAAAAAACGTTATTTTATAGCCAAACACAAGGAAATGTTTTATATTATTTACGTTGTGCTAACTAGATTTTTATAGCGCGAATAGTTCTGCTTCCCATAACTCTTTCATCGCTTTTAGAGCAATTACTTTTAAGCAAGTAATATATTGCAAACATATTAGGTTTTCTCTAGTCAGAATCTACGTATTCCTAATCACAGTTTTGTATTGAACATGTTTTTCAACAATAAAATAAATAAATCATACGCATGTTTAATTTTAAATTTATTTATTTAAAACACTTTTTTTGTGTAGAGCAGTAGTGTCATTGTTTACATATTTCCAAAAGTATAAATGAATGGTACATTACGACCCAAAAGACTAGAGCGAAAAAGGGATGTCCGTAATTCCGAGTAGAACAAATGTCACAAAGATCTTCGGTCGTAGAGCACAAGCTTTTTAATTTTCTTGCAAATATTTTCATGATACGCAGATACCTAACCACACAACACACTTAGATGAACACCACCTCTATGCTGTCCTCTCATACTCAAACATGGACATGTGAGCACGTTTCTATCTATCTTATTTCTTTATTACCCACAAGGGGCTAAACATAGAGGGGACAAGACAGACAAAGAGATTAAGTCGATTATACCGACCCCAGTGCGTAACTGGTACTTATTTTATTAACCCCGAAAGGATGAAAGGCAAAGTCGACCTCGGCGGAATTTGAACTCAGAAGGTAACGGCAGACGAAATACGGCTAAGCATTTCGCCCGGTGTGCTAACGCTTCTGTCAACTCGCTTCTATCTATCTATCTATCTATCTATCTATCTATCTATCTATCTATCTATCTATCTATCTATCTATCTATCTATCTATCTATCTATCAGTCAGTCAGTCTGTCTGCCTGTCTTTTTGTCTGTTTGTATATCTATCTATCGCATGTGCGTGTGTGTGAGTGTATTTGCATATTTGCACATTTGTAATCCTAATTATATGTGTATTTGTGTGCAACACTAGATCTTTAGCTCCAGATTGATGTCGGTGACAAAGAATGGAATGCAAAATCCACTCAGTATTTGCGACTGAACAGACTAAGTATATATGCATATGTACACACACACACACACACACACATACACACACACACACACACACACACACTCACACACACACACACACATTAGCAATAATTATAAAGATAAAGATTATGGAGACTATTTTACAATGTTATACTCCAAACTTTTATGGTTGCAACGACCTACACGTGTTTCCACAGCATAGCGTATGAGCAGTTGCATATGAAACCGGGCATAATTTTCAGTACAGTTTCGTTCAGGGTCTTAGAAATCGGTTTCACTCGAACCGAACTGAATTCAATTAATTGTTTATTGGTTAGAGTTCAGGGGGAAATGAGGGGAGATTGTTTTGAATCTGAAATCTGATCTGCCTATAAACGTGTGTGGTTTCACATCATTTGCTAGCAAAACTTATTCTCTGATCTAGGTCATAAGAGGTAATAAATTAGTTTAACCAAATTACCGGAAAAAGGCAATTGAAATTCATCCAACTAGATTATCCAGCTTCTATGCCTCTATCAACTCCATCCTCCTCAACAAAGCACTTATTGGCGCCATGGGAGACTCTAATCTATTTAGTAGATGTAGTACTAGCCGCCAGATAGCCTATTATAGAATTCGAAGGAAAATACTGGGTGAGAAAAGATAGGCCAGATATGTTCGATATGATCATCGGATAACGTGACTCCACCTAGGTAACTGACCTAGAAGGGATATATATCCTGCATTAGTAAATAATTTCCAAAGAACTGAGAAGGTGCATCCAGGAATGACACTCTATTCACTTTGCATAACTCTTCCAAAGTTGAGATAGAAAGTTATAAGGAAAAACTTATTCAAGTGCTTCAAAGGCATAGCTTTATCTATTTGAACAGAGGAGGAACACACCACAGTCAACTTCTTAGATGTTACACTTGATTTAAGTACCGGCTTATTCAAACCATACCACAAACCTAACGACAATCTTCGGTACATAAACTATAATAACAATCACCCCAAGTGTATAACTCAGTCCACAACCAGAAACATTTCCAGCCACATATCTAGACTGTCGGTTACTGGGGAGATATTTGAACTGAACGAGAAATACTATCACAAAGCGTCGGAGAAAGCAGAATACAAAGATAAATTAGTGTATAACCCAGTGAACCAAACCAAAACAGATAAGTATAAATTATTCTGTAAGATAACAAATTACACCCATTAAAATAACCATGACAACCAGATAAACCCTCCCATAAGAGGAGAGAATTGGCAATAAGAAAAGGGAGGGATATATACACGGGATACAACCAAAAATAAGCAACTTGAACGGTAATAAAAAAAGATACAAACACGAGGAGATATTGGGTGGAACTACCTAGTAGAAATAACGGCAGAAGTGATAGTACACTGAACCTTAGAAGTAAAATAAACTGATCAAGGCGTACATATACATAAAACATCACAAAGAAATACGATAGCAATAGCCTTAGATATGCGGACATCCACTACGGAAGGAAGAAATGCCCTATCATTAACAACCACATAATACATAATAATACCTAAAGTAATAGTAATTCCAGACTGCTCTATGGTACTATGCTGGATTCGACAAAAAAATAATTTCCAACATTCCGAAGCAGTTTTACATCGCAATCGAGAAACACTTTCCTAAGTCTAGCGAATACCATAAAATACTGAATACGCAGAATGTCCGTCTCGCTTTTTCTAATAATTGTAACCAAACGCGGATAATAGCAGCACCCAAGCGAAATGAATCCCTTACTTTCTAAGGACCGCTGAAAAGAGCAGACGAGACCAGAAAAACGACCCATTAATGGGAAAAGTGATAATAGCAAACTGGGTGACAGAACAGGAATAGTTAATAACAGGAGACTCGAACACTAACACCAACAAAACAAACATTGTAGTGAGGGATGGTAATACAGTAAGGACCAGCAGTCGAGGGAAGACACCTTCAACGCAAGCCTCTACTCCCACTAGACAGAGTGCGGGAATCGCTAACGATAGCAACCCACAAATACCTATGCATAGAAAGTTAAGGAAAATAGTAGATCGATAGAAATGTGGGCTGCAGAGACATATAGCAAGAACTACAAAACAATAGATAATAGGAACAGGGAATTAGTCTCTGTAATTGTGCTAGGAATCAAGTATGTCCCTTAAATTCTAGATAATTGACGACGAATCAAGTGTGTCGGTGCAAAACCATTTCTGAGGGAAGGGCGTACTCCTGTTTAGGGGTCAGCTGATTAAATTTTAAAAATCAGCTAGCAAATCATTTAAATTCATTTGAGGTAGAAAAAAAATGAACAGCACGCGCTTAAGCAGACTAATCTGGTCCCTTAAATATAAGAACCATAAGCTTTACCACAGATTAGGAAATAGTGCAGCTAAACAGTATGGAAGAGGGGGAATAGATGTGAGATATACACACCACCATCGGTTGTCAAGCGATGGTAGGGTTACAAACACTGACACAAAGCCACACACACACCCACATAAATATAGAAACATATATATATATATATTATATATATATATATTATATATATATATATATATATATATATATATATATATATATAATATATATATATATATATATATATATATATACACATATACACACGACAAGCGTCTTTTAGTTTCAGTCTACCAGATCCACTCACAAGGCTTTGGTCGACCCGAGGCTATTGTAGAAGACACTTACCCAAGCTGCCATGCAGTGGGCGTGAACTTAGAACCACGTGATTGGGAGGCAAGCTTCTTACCACACAGCCACACCTGCGCCTATATTTGAACGTAAGCTTATTAAGTACCCATCTGCTACAATACACAAACAAGCCCGACAATCAGTAACATAAACTTTGGTCTAACTAGATAGAATTCTGACTTCAGACAGTGACTGGTGGGAAACCGAGGTCAGCTACACAAGTTTACAGATTTTCAAATTCAAAACAATCTCCCCTCACTTCCTCCTGAACCGTAAACTATGAACAACTAACTGAATTCAGTTCGCTTCTAGCCAAGCTGGTTGAAAGACCGTGAACGAAGCTACACAGAAAATTATGCCCGGTTTCATATGCAGCTGCCCGTACTCTGTGTAATGGAAAGTAACAACAAAGTATATGCAAACACACACACACACACACACACACACACACACACACACACAGACGCACATGTACACACACACACACAAACAAATGCACATGTACACACACACATAAATACACAATCACACGCACGCTCTCCCTTACATATTTTAACTACAATTTAGATTGAAACCAACTTGATTTAGATTGAAATCAAATAGGAGTAGTGAGATAAGAATTATGTTTATGTTCGCGCATGACAGACCCCGTGTGCGTTAATCAGAAAACGTTGAACATTTGGCAATTAGACGAAAATATATGTGTCGCAAATGTAGCATGTGAGGCACATATTCGCCAACCATTTATCAGTTTGTGTGAACATTTTCGTCGCACCAAATAATAAATGCTTAAGTAGAACTAAGTCTTTGTGTGCTTTTGAATGGTTAATATGTGAGGCACGTGGCTTAGTGGTTAGGGAATTCAGCTCGTGAACGTAAGGCAATAAGTTCAATTCCCGGTGACGCCTTGTGTCCCTGAGTAAGACACTTTATTTCACGTTGTTCGGTCCACTCAGCTGGCAAAAATGAGTAGTACCTATATTTCAAAGGGTCGCTGAATCTCCCTGAATACTGCAAATGTCTGACGAATGCAGTTGCACGTTAGTGTGACGAACAGGCTGTTTCGTTGATCGAAGCAACTGGAACCCTCGTTGTTGTAACCAACAGAGTGCCGGTATCAGTGTCAGTGCCAGTTATATGTCTTTCATGCTGCAGCTGTTTTCGTTTCATCATGCTGTTCTAGATCAAATCCCTTGCAAGACAAGTAGATGACAAATACTTGTGAGTTTTCGACATAGTCGATTGTGACTAGAACTGAACCTTATATTCCGTAATTATTTCGTATTCATGTAGGCAGTGATACAAGAACGCATCTATATCCTAAGCTATTTAATCTAGAACACTTTTGTTTAATCTGCGATTACATTAAAGTTATGATTATAATTGAAAATCACCGCCAAAGTATATGGAAACTTCAATAGAATAAGATAATCGTTAAGTTCGGAAACTTAGAGAAATTGATACGCCCAAGCCATAATATATCTTTACATTTTCTCATCTACATAGACATACGTTAACCCGCAAGCAGACATTGGCTTTTACGTAGAGGCTGGCATATATTATTCAAGAATGAGTGGTGGTATTGAGGAAGAAGTAAAGAAGAAATGAATCAATTTT
>NC_043008.1:30662931-30667931 GCF_006345805.1 Octopus sinensis | reverse complement strand
CCATCTTTCATCGCTTTTACCGTTATGCTCTTTAGTTGATATACACTGTCCGTTTTCTTCCACAAATCATTACTTCCCCTCGTGTATTGAATCTTCCGTCGGCTTACTTACTTTCGTTTCTGATACTATCATTGCTTTGTCAATAGTTGCCTTACTAAACGGATGATATAATTGTATCACGCAAGAAAGCCATAGAGCATAGCGTTTTGGGAGGCCTCAGCTTTGGAATTAGATATGGTGTACGTATTTCATAAGTTGCTTTTATAGTTCTTCTTTTGTTATATATTCAGTAGTCATTCTTTATATGCTTTAATTTTAAATTTTCGTTTTGACTAACGTAACGGTTCAATTTGGGAATTCCAAACCAACATAATTTTTAACATACTTGAAACCATCGCCTGGTGAGATACAAACCTTACATGTTGAAACTACGAAGATAATTACTGATGTAGCTGACGAAGAGAAACTAATTGTTTATATAGCGCGTGCTTTTCATCTGTCATTTTTGTCTACTTAAATACTTTGCTACTTCTTTAACTTTAGCCATTGATTCTTGCAGGTGTTTCTTAGAATTTTATTAGGGTAATATTTATGGTGATTTGAAGATTTATGTGAAAGTTGTTTTGCTAAGAGTTTGTCAGGTTAAAAGCAGACATGAAGCATACATATGTGTATTTGTAAATATATTATATTCATATACATATATGTCTAGGTTATGTATGTATCTTTGAATGTATATGTATGTTTGTTTTGTATGTATATATATATATATATATCTGTATATACCCAAACTCTAATCATGCAAGGGTATGTGCATGTGTGTGAAAACGCAATATTTTATATGTAGCACAAAAAACACAGCATTCCTTCCCGGTCAAATTTCACCAATGATAAAAATATACCAAAAAAATATTACATAGTTCTCTAAATGGATGCATACATATGATAGAAAGCAATAGCATTAGTACGGGGGCATTTTTCTGGAGGGTTTGTGTACCATGGGTCATGCAGTGATGAATCTAGAATGGATCAATGAAAAATAACAGAGATAGACATAAATAGAGATACAGAACGAGAGAGAGAGAGAGAGAGAGAGAGAGAGAGAGAGAGAGAGAGAGAGCGAGAGCGAGAGTGAGAGACAGAGAGATAGAGAGAAAGAGAGGGACTACGAAAACAGGAACCACTTACGATTATTATCACCCCTGTAAGCCTGCTCAGAGCCGGCTTTGTGTTCTTCTGCAATGAAAATTTCAAATATGTTACTGTTAATTCACCATCGCACTCACACACACGTTCTCTTCTTAATTTTATATGTATTTAAATCATTCTGTTTTAATACATAAATTTACGTTCTGATCTTGAACCTCATTATAATGATGTCATATTTTCTAAAGACTTTTTGATCAGTGCATAGACATACATATATAAATACACGCACATGTAAATATAGTCACACGGCCATCCAATACGCAGGCGCGTAAACCTACGTCCACACATATCTTCTCTACCTGTTCATAAAAAATTAAGAAAAGGCGCAAAAGTAAGATATTTGCAGAAATTTTTGATTGTTTTTTTCTATTCGTGCTTTATTTTCGCCATCAGAAATTAAGAAAATACATTAATTTCAATTTTAATCATATCTTTATGCATTACTATAGATAATAAAATCTCTCCTTATATATTTTATGCATCTACAGAGATGCTTTTCCCCTTCTGAATACACGCACACAGATACACACAAGCACATATAAATAAACGTATATATATATATATATATATATATATATATATATATATATTATATATATATATATATACATACATACACACGTATATACACAAACACACACACTTACAAATACACACACATATATATATATATATATCCATCCGTCCGTCTGTCCGTTTGTCTGTCTATCTATCTCTCTATTTAACAACGAAGGAAGTTGTAAATTTTATTAGTGTTATTCATTCTTTGTTATACATGTTTCATTTGCTAATAGATATTACAGAGTTTTAGATGCTATTAGGACATGTAAGGAATTTCCTATAAAATTTAGAGAATTAAATAATACAAATTTTACATTTGGATGAGGCGTTTATATTTAATTAGTAATCAGGAGAAGTATAGATAGCTGGAGTGAAGAAAAAAATAGCAGATCAAATATTACAGAAAAAAGATAGATAGATAGATAGATAGATAAAGAGAGAGAGAGAGCGAGTGAGAGAGAGAGAGAGTAACAGAGACAAAGTAAGAGAGAGAGAGAGAGAGGGAGAGAGAGAGAGAGAAAGACAGCAACTACATAATGAATTATAGTAATGGAATAAACAGATGTGCCTCAAGAAGTAACAAAAAGGATTTTACCCTACCTACTTACATAATATGTATATATATATTTATGTATACTACACACGCACAGACACATGCACACAGATATATGCAATATTGTTGCATAGGTTCCCGGTGACTATAGCAATGATATTAGTAAATTCAATTAAAATTGAATACATCATGAAAAGTTCCTAAAGTTGGTGTACAGGCTGTCCAACATCCAAAACTGACGAGATGGTCCCATTTATAAAAGCAATGTGCAAGATGGTCGAAGAATATTAAAGGAATGGAAAGACATACCACGCTGCATTGAAGAGAAACCACGCATTAAAGAAAATCAATTGTGACTTCTGACAAGAATCACTAGCAGGTGCATGAATTGTTTTGCGTAGATAGAAGAGTGAGCTAACTGTATAAAGGGACAGTGGTCACACGGCTTTACGCAAAATGGTAGAACTTGTGCATCGGAATATTTCTGAAGTGGATACCTTGGTAGCTGACATCTGGTTTGATGAAAAGAAACTCTACTTTGATCTGCTGAGAGCATTTAAAGCCAATGAAAACAAATTTTTCGGATCAGGTGATGGAAGATGAAACGTAAATATATCTTGTTGATCTAGAAAAGAAGGCTCCGTTCATGAAATGGAGCCACTCCTTTTCTTCAAAACCTAACAGGTTCAAGAGCCAGTGATGAGCACAGCAAGTTGTGGTAACTGTCTTTTGAGATAATAAAGGTACTATTCTCTTGATTTTTATAGATCTTGGCTATATTTTGAATAGCGAACGGTACACCGAGAAAGTGAATGAGTTTAGAGGAACTACTTTCTGGAGGAGATCCACAACACACACCTTCAGCAACAAATGAAGCTGCCCTATCCTATCTGCATCGTGGATCTAGTATGCTTCGACTTCACTTTGGTCGTCCAATTAAGACCGGTCTTCGATGACAATGATTTAATTTCAAATACGAAGTGAAAGTGGATTTGAAACAGTGGATACAAATGTGAACATCTAGATATTTTACAAGAGGATTCGTGAATTGGGTCCTACTTTGGGCTCAGTATATCTGTCGTAAACATAATGGAAAGATCTGGTTTAGGCAGATATAATATTCGAATAGCATACATATATACAAAAATACACACACACACATATAAGTATTCATATATGAATGCATATACATATATATTTGTATACATACATATGCACTTAAATAAATATGTAGTTATGTATGTAGGTATATATGTATCTATCTATCAATCAATCTATCTATCTATCTATCTATCTATCTATCTATCTATCTATCTATCTATCTATCTATCTATCTATCTATCTATCTATCTATCTATTTATGTATGTATGTATGTATGTATGTATGTATGTATGTATGTATGTATCTATCTATCTATCTATAAAACACTACATTCAAATCTTACATTTAAATTGTACTTGAGCAACAATAAAAACAGCTGCAAATACCCCTCTTCTTCCTCCCATCCTCATCATTATATTTATCATCAATGCAACCATCGTTCCTTTCAGTCATGATACAACAATAATTCTTGCAGCGTCTAGACAGAGCCAAGTTGAAAACAGCATTACACACCAGCTGACGCAGCAGAATTTACACAATACACCTGAGATTGCTCATCGTATGATATTTGTTGCGTATAGCAACAAAAGTAGAGACATGTCAGACGTTTATAGAGCCAAAAGCACAGTACATGCAACAATTTACCCATTATTTTTAATAGCGTAATCAGAGTGGGAAGAACACAGGCTAGAATTGTTGTTACTTACTTTGCTGCAGGTGGGTTGAAGATAATTTAATCTTAGAGCCTGCCCGGAAAGGTTGTAACAGAGTGCAATCCATTAAGGTCACGTAATGGCCAGCTGGCGGTGTTATGTTAGACAACGTATAGATGCTAATTTCCACGCGCTTCCACATAGCTGTATCTACAAAATTCCGCTTAGAAGGCTGTCATCGACTCGAGGGTCAACCTGACGACATTTGTTCAAAGTCTCGCGTTGTGAGATTGAACATGGAACGACGTCGCTATGAAATGAGTTGCTTAGTCACCGGGCCATGCTAGTTGAGAGAGCTGTGGTGTAGACAAAGAGTTATAAGGTACTAAACGCTTGTCTCATTACGGCTGACATTTCTCAAATAACTGATTGAATTACAGTAAAATATTAATTCAGTTTCTTCAGTGGTGATCAAAAGTTCAGTGTTGTCTAGATTCATCTAAGGCCTCAGATAAAATTATTACAGTTGTCCATAAAGATTTGAGTTCTGGAGTTACAGAAGGCAGAATGATGGAATCTAGATTCGGCACATTTTATAGTCAGTAGGGAGATGCTATTTTCCTTTACGTCAATCCAAAATCCATGAAATATATCAATCATAGAATGATGTCTATCAAATCGTCTACAGTAACAAAAGCCAATACCCGGATAGAAATCGTAGTTATTAATATAAGGTTTATTTAGAAGAATATTTACGCTTTAATCTTATAAGCACTTAATTTCCTTCAATATTTCCCTGCTTTAAAAAAGTGTATGTAAGCAAATATATATTGATAGAAAGCTAGACACATATCTGCCTGTCTGTTTATGTATGTATGTATGTATGTATGTATGTATGTATGTATGTATGTATGTATGTATC
>NC_043008.1:30657931-30660431 GCF_006345805.1 Octopus sinensis | reverse complement strand
AAAAAATTCCTAGACCGTAAAATATAACATCACGAATATGTAACCTCTGTCTAGATGAAATCCTGGAGTTCATCATTTCAAAGGAACACATAATTATCAACATTCTGAAGTAATTGCATTGTGCAATCATAAAATGCAAGCATCATTCTTAAAATACGAGCAGAACATTATGAAAAAGAAACACTAACCATCATTAACATCTAACAGAACAAGAGAAGTACGCATAGGCGCAGGAGTGGCTGTGTGGTAAGTAGCTTGTTTACCAACCACATGGTTCCAGGTTCAGTCCCACTGCGTGGCACCTTCGGCAAGTGTCTTCTACTATAGCCTCGGGCCGGCCTAAGCCTTGTGAGTGGATTTGGTAGACGGAAACTGAAAGAAGCCTGTCGTATATATGTATATATGTGTGCGTGTGTATGTGTTTATTCCTCCCAACATCGCTTGACAACCGATGCTGGTGTGTTTAAATCCCCGTAACTTAGCGGTTCGGCAAAAGAAACCGATAGAATAAGTACTAGGCTTAAAATAATAATCCTGGGGTCGATTTGCTCGGCTAAAGGCGGTGCTCCAGCATGGCCGCAGTCAAATGACCGAAACAAGTAAAAGAGTAAAAGTGTAATAAACGAACTAAAGAAGAGCAATTATTCTCCTATGCTATGTCACTGTATCACAAGAATATCTCAATGGACCCTGTAAGAAAACACCATTTGTCAACTGAGACAATGAACTTCAACACCGAAACAAAATTTGCTTAGTGGCCCAACAGCATCTGAATTCATTGAGGTAGTGCCTGCTATGACCAAGATCAAACCAATAACTTATACTCCCAATCCCAACATGTATATAAGATGGATGACCACTTAGTGGCTAACTGGACATCCATTATACTAGAAGTGAAGCCCCTATGGTCTTACCACTAAGAAAGGAACGTTCTCAAGAAAATTTAGCAAACGCCAGGACGTAGGGGAACAAGACAAATGAAAAGATACAAAATATACAGATTAATCACAAACGATTGGACTGCGATTGCGCAGAAAAATTTGAAAAGTTAGTTCGTATAAACACGAGACGGGTAGCGGTGCTTGTCTTCTGCTTTATATGTTTAACCCTAGGCTGGACCTCGCCGAAGAAGATCAGACCTTGGTCCGGGGTACTAGATGGTAAATGTTTTTCATTTCCAAATTTATTCCTGTCGAATTTTTTCCGTTATTTTTGTGGTTTATAGAACCTAGCTGTTCTCTCTAATGTGTTGAATTTCACGCTAAGTGAAATTCCTTATGTGTATAAATATGCACTATATCGTATAACTAATATATAGTCTTCTTGACTAATTTTTTTGCACGTTAGACCACTGGAAATGTAAATTTTGATTGAATATTTTAAATTTAATTAAATTCCATTTCCCTTTGATATGATTAAATATATATATATATATATGTATATATATATATCGCTTCTCTACCTCTCTTACCTCCACTCCCCTCGATCTGTCTCTTTCTTCTCCTCCCCTATCCACCTTCTCTCTCTCCTCATCTGTCCCTTTCTCCTGTTTTTTGTCCTCACGTGACCGCTAGCCACTGCTGGGCGGCCTTTTCGTACCAGCAGTCGTTGAAGCAACACGTTTTTGTTTGTCTCCCGCGGCCATAAGGCACAACTCCATAAGCCAGCCCCAACTCAACTCGTCCTGTCGAAAGACCCTTGTCCTACGTCCTAGTTTTGTTTTTTATCCTTACCGTTATTGTTTTTACGTGTTTGTATTCTTATTCGTGCTTTCCTTATTGTTTTCACGTATTTCTGTATTTTTATTCGTGTACATCATTCGTTTTCCGTCCTTGTGTTGTATATATTCGAAGCTTTCTTCCAAGGGATCTAATGCGCTTGGCTTAGATTTCCCTTGGGGGCTGCCCAGGTCGGAGCAATCTCAAGATTAATCAGCCGAAATTGCGAAGATGATCTGGTTCTTGACTGATGACTGAGGGCTTCGAATGTCCCGTCCTGTGGTTCTTGTGTCGTCTCCTAGGTGTTTCACGTTCTTGTCCCAGTTTGTATATATTTTTTACTTTTTTACATATATAATGGCGGCTTCTGTATCCATACCTCTGTCCTTATACGTAAGTATATTTTCTCTAACATTGGTACGACTCTTGATCTGTCTCTTTCTCTCTCTCTCCTCCTCCCTTATTCCCCTTCTTTCTCTCTTCATCCGTCCCCCCTCCTACGCTTCTCTACCTCTCTTACCTCCACTCCCCTCGATCTGTCTCTTTCTTCTCCTCCCCTTTTTGTATATATTTTTTACTTTTTACATATATATATATATATATATATATATATATATATATATACATACATATATACATACATATATACATACATACATACATACATACATACATACATACATACATACATACATACATATATAGACGCATCAGCACAGACACAAAGCCACACACAGAGGGAGCGATTTGACTGCGGCTACCCACTTAAAATATACCCACAC
>NC_043008.1:30650431-30652931 GCF_006345805.1 Octopus sinensis | reverse complement strand
ACAACATAATGCGGAGACACTGAAATTCCCGCATCCCAAAATCTATAAATACAGACAGAAATCAAGAGACCAAGTTTAGAGACATTGGTACAGCTATGATTTAACGAGAACACATCAATAAAGCTGAGAATAGCTACTAATTAAGTGGTTGATTGAACGATTAATGAAAAAATCGATTGGTTAATTAATTAGCAAAGGGCATGATAATAATATAAACAAGCAAACTAGAGTCAGTGCGTGTTATCACGAAATATACCCTTGCAAAATAGGACATCCATTTTAACTGATTTCACATTAGGAATCTTGTAAATTATAGAATAATTGAAGTATATGTGAGTATACACATATATGTATGAAATTGCAAACATAAAGTAAATTTGTTTATTATAAAATACAAGTCACACTTGAACAGGCCATTAGTGATGAAACGATGCGCCTTTTCCTATGAACTAATGGTTGTAAAAATATATTTTATATATCTACTTGCACTCGTTCTTGAGAAAGCCAAAATTCATGTAGCAGCTATAGTTTATCCTATTTAATCCACACCTCTTTATCTTAATTACCTCACCCCCTGGTAAGGAAGAAGGAATATGTTTTTTTTAAATGTCCATTACTAATTGTTAACATTATTCTTCGACATAATATTAAGCAATAATTATTTACAACAATTTTATGTAAATAATTATAATATATTTTTAATTGAAGTTTCAGTCTTTATTACTCCTGATATAAAACGAGGGAAAAATACAGAAAAATATCACGTATTTATATCTCTTTTTTATACCTCTCATATGCTATGTTCAACAGAGAAAACCTTTTACATGATCTTCTCACATGGCTTTAATATGAGCATAACACATGAAGTTGAAGAAGCACAGTGTATGTTAACGAATAACGTTCTGTGTCATATTATTTCATTACGGTAAACTTTGCTTTCTAAAGGAACATAATAAACAATTTTATTTGGAATGGAATATTCTAGCTAGATCCTTTCCTTATGATAAAGGTAAATCTTTTTGTTCAACTATAACGATGAACTGTATTTCATCCTGCTCACAGAGAATCATCTTGTAAATACGTTTAAAGAAAGCGTTTATCTTTGCAAACATTGGCAAAAACATACCTTTAATTCCTATAAGTGATTTCTACCAGTCTGTAAAACTCGATCTTTAAATGTCTTCTTACATTACACTTCCACTAAATATATCTATTTCCATGCCTTTAATCTTTATTCGTATTCAACTATCGCACTATATTTCTCCAATTTTAGTTTTCTGCTAATTTCTTTCTACCTCCTGCTTCTGTTTCTACAAATTGCATTTGACGTTATATCTATTAACGTTTTTTTTAAAAAAAGTAGCTTACCAGCGTTGCCTTCATCATATATGCAGTAATCACATTTGGTGAAAATGTCTTATTGAGGCGTTTTGTTTCTTTTTTTCCCTAATGAGAAGATTTCATTGTTTTACATCATTTTATTCCTTCTGTAATAATATCAATATTTTCTTCGAAACATAAGTCGTAACTATAAAGATGTGTATAACACCTGCGATTTACTCCATTTATTTATTTATATACGTCATACAAAAACATCTAACCAAAACCTGGTGTTTCTACCTGTATATGTAGGCTGTTACATCCTTGGTACTTTTGTGAATTTTTGCTACTCTGGTAACTATTCATTTATTTTTTCCGTGTTATTTGTAAACATTGAAAAAAATACACACATATTTATATATACATATATATACACATACACACATATATATATACATATACATATGTTTATATATATATATGTACATGTAAATATCACCAATGCATATGTATATGTAAAGGTATATCATATTTGTGTTTTATATACGTAAATATATATAGGTATATACAACTCTCTCGCACCCTCTCTCTTTCTCTCACTCCCACTCAATTTCACTTCCCCTCCGTCTCACTCCCTCCTCACTCCCTCTCTCTATATGTACAACGTGTGATGGTTAAATTATTGCCATTTCATATTTTTAATTTCGCGCATTGTTAGGTTTTGATTTTGTCGAATACACAGTATAGTAGGGTCAGTTGGGCACCGTCTGTAAGAAAAACATCATCATGACGCAATTCATAGAATTTGAAAACAAGCTGCTGTACTGTATGGCATTCACGCTGGAAGCTCCAATACGAAAATTTCAGAGTGTTTGGGTGTCAATCTGAACGCAGTGCAGAGAATTCGGAAAGAGTTGGATGAGTCTAATGATGATTACGAAGGTACGGCAGCTCGGAAAGCTCACTCTGATCGTTCTGATAAGAAAAGAACTCATGAATTTGTTATGAGATTCAGGCTATGATTGACAACGATCCCTCCAAGTCAATCAGGTTCATCGCAGGGACAAGGAAGCGTCTGAGTTTCTTATCAAGCAGACAGTGCATGAAAATATTCGGTTTTCCTCATACAAGATGATAAAGGGACAATTTTAATCCCAAGCCATTAAGGACAAGAGGAAAG
>NC_043008.1:30620431-30647931 GCF_006345805.1 Octopus sinensis | reverse complement strand
AGCATGGCCTCAGTCAAATGACTGAAACGTGTAAACTAAATCAATAAAAGAATACACACACACACACACACACACACATATATATATATATATATTTATATATATATATATATGTATGTATACATTAGAAACATATGCACACAAAAAATACCCCAGCACAGAAATACCCACGCGCATGCGCACATACTTATTCAGTCTTTGCGAATGATTCATTCAGATTCCTTGGATCAATGAGTTCTTTCAGGAAACAAAATTCGTTTACTTGTTTGAAAAAGATAGAGTGAATAATTAGCCAAGAATAAATGAATAAATTATCTTCCATGTATTGAATTCTTTGAATGTAAGAGCGCACACACGCACATGCATATCCTACACCCTCATTAATTGTTGTTAATGTTGGAATGACTGGTCTATTCAATTCGGTTTTGTTTTGTTTAAGTTTCGTAAACATAGGAATATTTACACAGGAAGATTCTCGCCTTGGAGAGAACGTGAACTGACATGTATAGTTTACATAGTATACATAATTTCTCAATGTATGAGATTTTCATTGGTTAAGCATAATACAACGTCAGATGTTCAGGATCAACACACACATGACTATATTTTATCTAGACCAATTGATTAGAAAATCTCTGTGCAGTAATTGACCGGCTAGAAATAACAGATAAATCTCATTGAAATGTCAGTTTAACACTCTTACTTCGCCATCTTCGTGTACGTAAACGAATACACAAGTGGCGGCGATTTAACGGAAAACAACGATATCTGAGATCTACTCATTGGGTACTAAAAATTGTTAACAACTTAAAAAGCTATTAGTAATAGTGTTCATTTTCTGCTTTCTTTTTCTATTTTTTAAAGGAATTTCTCTGTATCATTGATGTTACGCACATTTTGTCCTATTACTGTTTTGGTGACAATAGTTGACAAAACTATAATGCTGTACAGAATTCTACAAAACAATATGAATATTATCTGCCCATTTTAGTTAAGAGAAAATATTAGAGAAAGAAGCAATAGAGACACATTACTCAGGCACTATCTAAAGTTCCAGATTTAATCGTCGAATAATTCTTAAACCCAGCGTTAGAAAAGCGAAACATCAGAAGCACCCTATCATATTTTGCTCTGATACGCTATGTGCCCCAAAAGAAAATAATTTAATTCTGAGGATGGTGCTGAGAGATTTTCGAAATTAATAGATTTCTGGAAGTGAATATTCCAAAACCCAATTCAAAATATTAAGATTGAATATAAAAGACTAATAAGGTTCCAGGACAAATTATTTCATAAATTCAAAAAAATCAAACTCGAACATATCTGTGAAATAAATATCGGAGATGCTTGGCCTTATGTAGAAACTGCAGGAACTACTCAGAATCATTTTCTTCTGAATCCATCGCATTGTCAAATGTATTTCCGGAATCTCAAGGTCACATCATCAGTTGGTATATCAACGTCCCTAGCACTTCGTTTCTAGGCCTGTATGCTTCACATGAATGGATCAGTTACGAGTGAATTAGTCTTTGTCTTCGGAAGGGGTTCCATTAGTGGTGCCTAGTCAACCAAAACAACCTCGAACTATTATTGAAATGGCTTGTGTATCTGTCTGATTTTCTTCCAGTTTTATGTGTCTCCCTGCCTATGTGTTTCTCTATCTATACGGTTATATATTGGTGTGTATAAATACACAAACTCACGAATTCACAAGCATATATAGGAATGAAGTATTCCTGGCTTTGAATAAAAGAAAATACAGTTTATTATGACATCATTCAACATTTTCCTCTCAAATTCACACACGTATTGCGGTTGTCCTTCAGTTTTTCTAAAACTTGTAAACGAACTAGGAAAGTTAGCTTTCGCAGATACGAAACCATTGGTCACTCTATGACCGCATTTTAACTTCTTTTAATACTCACTGCTGTGTTCTTTAGAGTGTGCTTCTTTTTCTGTACGTATATATAAGAACATTCACAAATTTGTCCACATATATGCATGTATGTAATATATGCATGCACACATACACACACACAGAGGCGATCCCGTATATATATATATATATATATATATATATATATATATATATATATATATATATAATATATATATATGTATGTATGTATGGATGTATAAATGATAGAAATATTTTACAAAAGAAAATAGAAACTACACGTGGAAATGTAAGGGGAAAGTAAGAAGAAAATTAAGCGAAAACGTACATTGGAAATCAAAAGAAGTAAAGGCTTTTCATGAAAAGTAACGATAGATATATACAATTAAATGAATTGAGGTAGGAATAGAAGTAATAAAAGTCATTATTGTGGTTGTTAAAGAGATTCAAAAGCATACTGGTTTCGTAAAATTACTGATCTCTGCTTTGAATATACACCGATTACCGAACGCTGTCGGGTCTACTAGTCCATAAGTAAAAAGATTATATGTAAAGGAGGTAAGTAGTTCTGGATTTGGTGCAATAAATATAGATATAGATCTGTAATGTGAACGGTGTATGGGATGTATGGGTGGTATGAAAGGTTAGTAGTGTGGTGTATTAAGTTATGTATTCATATTGAATTGTGGAAGATATTTATTGATGAAAGTTGCTTCTTTATTCTTTTTTGTTACAATGAGCTGTTCTGTGAACATTGACAAGAGAAAATTAGGAAATTATGATTAAGGTTCCTAGCACGCCTTTCTATGTGTTCACTGATCTGTATCTTTCTGTATTGTGTGTGAGGGATTTGTCCTTTGTAGAAAGTGGTTCTCCGACGGAGTGATATTCCTGTTTGGCCAATATAATGATTACAACACCCTAAGCATGTAGTGGCATAGATTAGATTTTACGAGTCACAGGTGAAAGTTGATTTAATCTTAAATATCTCACCTTCTTTAAAGTGAAAATTTATTGAAAGCAAAAGACGAAAGCAGGTGAGGAAACCACGAGGAGGTGTATTAGGTTGACAGTAGGGAAGAATCGAAAAGCCTTTCACAGAGAGGATTAAGAGGAATAAAAATGGAGAGCGAATGAAAGAAAACTCGGATACACACACACACACACACATACATATATATATATATACATATACATGTATATGCGTATCTTTTTATATATATGTACATATGTATGTACACACACACACACACACAGATATATATATATATATATATATAATATATATATATATATATATATATATATATATATGTATATATATATATGTATGTACATATATACATATGAATGTACATATATATATATATATAATATATATATATATATTTAATTATTTGAATTATTCCTCTTATTTATAGGCATGTATGTATGTATGTATGTATGTATGTATGTATGTATGTATGTGTGTATGTATATATGTATATCCGTGCATGCATATATGTATGTATGTCTTTGCAGAAATCTTTTAAGCGCATATTTCAAAGTCTTTTCTTTATATTGTCGCTAAAATAGAATTATTAAAATTATCTGTCGGAGGCCTCGAAATCCTGATGTTAATGATATTCTTGCTTGTTTTACCGCTTAAAACAGAAACATTTTTCAGTTCCCGTAGATAAATAGATAGATAGACAGTCCGACGAAGACTAAGAAGGCCGAAAATTCGTAGTCACTGCCAGCGCTTTTCTTGATAAAGAATCATATATATATATATATATAATATTAATTCGAGACAAAACCACTATTTTGCAAAACAAACAAGGAAAGACTTAATCAATACATAATAATTTTTAATATAAAGAAATAAACCGCCACTACAATCTTTCATGTCTTCAATGACATTCGTCAGGTGGATTTTCGATCTCCTAATCTGTTTTAATTTATGAAGTCTTTCCTTTTTTGTTTTGCAAAATAGTGGTTTGTCTCGAATTAATATATATATATTTTACTATAAAATTGGATTAATCCTAAATCTGATTTTTTCCTGTAAATTTGGATTATTCCCTAATATTTATATATATATATATAATATATATATATATATATATAATATATATATATATATAATATATATATATATATATATATATTAACAATATAACATATATCAGAAAAATAAGCACACTCTAAAGAACAGAGCAGTAAGTATTAAAAGAATAGGTTAAAATGCGGTCATAGAGTAACTTTCCGAGTTCTTTTAAAAGTTTTGGAAAAACTGAAGGTCCACTGCAATAAGTGTGTGAATTTGAGAGGGAAATATGTTGAATGATGTCATAATAAACTGTATTTTATTTTATTCAAAACCAGGAACACTTCATTCCTCGTGTGTGTGTGGTGTGTGTGTGTGTGTGTGTGTGTGTGTGTGTATGTGTGTGTGTGTGTGTGTGTATAGGTACGTATATAATTACAGTATGGAAGTGGATGAAATCAATGCTGTCGATGGATTTCAAATGGTCAGACATATCTCGACCCGATGTCAACAACACAACATATGGAGGCACGGAGCTAACATCAAATTTGCTGCCTGTATTAAATTCTATTTTTAAATATTGATTGTTCCTCTTTCATCTTGAAATTTATGACTCTTCTTCAACCACATATTATCTCTCTCACCTTTTCTCTCCCCACTCTCTCTCAGTCTCTCCCCTCTCACTCCTATTCTTTGTCTATATTTCTCCCTCTCTCTCTCTATATATATATATATATACCCATATAAACATACGCTTATATAATATAGACACGTGTATAGTTATATTGATCATAGTTATTGACATATATCTTGATACATACATACATGCATACATACATACATACAAGGCGTCGAAATTGTGTTTCTCCGGAGGGAGTCTGGAGAGCGGAAATGGACAGGGTGCGTATCATGGAAAACATGGAGTCACTCTAGAGTGATCCGTTACTTCTCTGCATTGAGAACTCACAGCGCCGGTACTACAGACAAGTGATTATATCTTCGCAGGAAAGAATCGCAAGGCAAGTTATTCAGGCTGTGCCAACTGGCAGGAGAACAAGTAGTAGACAGAGAACGTGATGGGTGGATTATACCGAAATTGTTCGTTGTTCTCCCTTGGGACTCCATCCAGAAAGTCTGACGATGCTTGCTTCTGACAGGACCCTATGGAGACAGTGCCTTAGGCATCAACCTCAACAACCCAAGAATAAAACGATCGGAGAAGGACGGATATATATGTATGTGTGCGTGGGTGCGTATATATATATATATATATATATATATATATATATGTATATATATATACTAAGCAATTAAGAGTTTAGCAACGAATTGCCTTACCGCACACCGAATTTAGAAGAGTTGGTGCCCTCTAGTATCTCAAAATTCAATATACAATCATTCATGATTGTTTGTATCCTGCGCTGATGAGAGAAGAAGTTTGGGTAAGGTAGAATTATCTAATTCTTATGCTTTCCTAAGACTTGATTTCGAAACGTACGTCCGTAGGTGACTTAAAATTGTATGATAGATTGCCGTCAATTCATTCTCTCTTACCTGTTTGTGTTTGCCTTTCAAATGCTGTGTTTTTACTGAGATCTCCCTTTTAGTAGAAGAAATAGCTATAATGTCTTTGACTGCTATTTCTAAATTCGGTGTGCGGTAAGGCAATTCGTTGCTAAACCCTTAATTGCTTAGTATTACTTAAATTTTCCTCGAATAAGGCTTTTACATGCCGAAGACTACTTGGTGTAATTGATAATTATTCCAAATTAATTAATTTCACCCTTCATTGTTACTGTATATATATATATATATATATATATATATATATATATATATATATATATATATATAGGTATATATGTTTATAGGTATATGTATATATATATATATAATTATATATTTATATACACACAAACACACACACAAAAACATAGATACACAAGCGGGCACACATACACACTGCCCCCCCACCCACACACAGATAGGCCAGTTATCACCACGGCAGGTAACAGACCAAATACGATATTTCTGTCGTAATAAATAGTTATTTCACATAAACTTTGGCATGTATTGGTTAAATAGAACGCAAAGGCTAACAGGCGGGGAAAGCTGGCCAATGCATTGAATTGCAGAAAATAAATAGCAATGCATATGTATGAATTATATCTGCAACTTTTATAATGAATTGCGAACGAACCATAGACACTAGTCTATACTTTTACGCTTACAATAATACGATAAAATAGTTAAGATGTATTTATCTCTCTTTCTATCTATTATCATTCTATTCATTTTTCTTTCTATTACTGTCAGTTTCTCCGCCTCTCTTGCATATATATATGCACACACACTACACATTCATACATAGATGCAATATATATATATATATATATATATGTGTGTATATGTGTGTGTGTGTGTGTGTTTTGTGTATATTAATGTGTGTATAGTACACTTATATGCACATGAATACAACAAAGTACGAGTGAAAACTATGTAGCAAATAGTTGTTCAAAATGCTTATTTTTACCCCTCATTTTTGCATATCTTTGATCATAAAACATCAATACATTGACCTTTTTTTTTGATCTAGTTGCTGCATTTGATCGTAGAAAAGTGAACAACTCTTTTTCTCTCTTTCGTCGCCCCTTCTCTTTGTCTCTTTTTCGCCAGACACAGACACATATACACACTCACACAAATATATTTGCATAAATATACTCATGTACATGATTTCATATACATTCGTCATATGACGGGTAATTTTGAAAGTATACTTTTCTCCCCATACAGAATATCAAAAGATACGGCACACACATATATATATGTTAATACTTTTTAAAATAAATATATTTGTTGCTTTAAAAATAAAAGAAAATAAAGCTAATTTCGCATTTGTATATATGCAATAAACATAGATAATTTTTCTAAATTTTTCTCAACAGATTTGCCGTCGACTCCTTAGAGAACCTATCGCTGTAAAAATTCAGTACACAGTGTTATTTTCGAGAAAATTAACATTGTATACTCCCAAACCTACTGTGTAAACTCATCTTGAACTGCAGATATTAGCTCTGTATTTCTCTATAAATCTTCCCTCTTTTCAATGTACGACTATACCATGTAAAGCAGGCGTAGAGATATCAACCAGCCAAGCACCTAACCAAGATTTATATTGGTCATCATATCTACAGAGTGTCCAGAAAGTAAGGCAACCGAAATTTTGAAATTATTAATAAATGTGAAAAAATGTGAAAATTATACATCATTATAAAAGCTTAAAGTACAACCCTTTTTGTTTCAGACTAAATAAATTCAGATTTATAAATTAGATAATGGCTATAGACCGAAATACAATCATAACTCTCTATAAAAAGAGGCGAAATTAATGCAGCTATAGCAAACAACAGTCTCGAAAATGTCAAGAAATTTTAAGAGAATGGTTCCACCACTGGTCGACCTAGACGTGACTGAAGAAGAAGTGTGCAGAGCCCTCAGCGTATCAATAATACTAGTGAAAAGATACGGCAAAATCCCCGTCGTTTTGTTAGAAAACTTGCTGCCAGAGCAAAACTAAATCGAACATCGATGTATCAAGTGCTGAAGGTGGACCTCAGGACCCAACCTTACAAAATGATCCGTCGTCATGAGCTCACACAAGTTTATAAGGCTGGAGAGTAGACGTCTTATCTTGCATCAGATTGCTCAAGGCACACAGCCCAACCTGATTGTTCATTGGTGAAAATAATGTGACATCGAACATACAGTAAACCAGCAAAATGACCGACTTTGGCATGTATCTGGCTCCGTCGTGGGTACACTCGTAAATCGACATCGAAATCCACAGTCAGTTATGGTTTGGGCCGCTGTAACTGCTACGAAAGGTTTCCCCTCTCAGGTGTTCAAATTAACACCCAGTGAAGCATTAACGACATTGTGGAAGCTGAACTGCTTCCATAGGCGAATGATCACTTTCAAGGTGCACCTTGGTGCCTCCAACAGGACTCAGCACCATTCCACTGCTCCAAAGAGACACAACACTGGATTCAGATAAAATATCCCCTCGTTCATAGGCAGGGATGTATGGTCCTCACGAAGCCACGATCTCAACCAGTTGGACTTTTGTGTTTGATTCCTTTTAAAGATTAGTGTTTCGAGCACGTCTCATGCTTCGCTCGATACTCTGAAGGCAAAACTGCGTCAGGAATGGACTTCAATTCCGCAAGAACAGCTGTGTGCAGTGCGTGAAGTTTTCGCACCTAGACTTAAGACTGTGATTCGAAACAAAGATGGTCATATCGAATAAATGTGGTAGTGTCATAATTGTGTTTCCTTAATTTTGGGACATCCTGTCTGTCTATCTGTCTATCTATCTATCTATCTATCTATCTATCTATCTATCTATCTATCTATCTATCTATCTATCTATCTATCTTCCTACCCATCCATCTCTATCTATCTATCTATCTATCTATCTATCTATCTATCTATCTATCTATCTATCTATCTATCTATCTATCTACCTATCTATCTATCTATCTATCTATCTATCTATCTATCTATCTATCTATCTGTCTGTCTGTTTTTCTCTCTATCTATCCATATGTGTGTGTTTGTGTGCGTACACACAGGCACTCTCTTTCTCTCTTTCCCTTTCTCTCTCTCTCTCTCTCACTCTCTCTCACACACATACACATACATGCGTGTGCGTATATATATGTCTTACATTCTGCGTATTTACTCGCACTTACTCAGCCTTCATCGACAAATTCTAACCTATATTTTATATGGAAGATGGTATATATTAGAGATTTTCATGGCAGATGTGAATAGATTCATCTAATTATATTACATGTCTACTTTCATCAGCAGAGTTAAACAATTAAATGTGTCGTCATTTCGAACACATTTATTAACAAAATAAATTGCATATATTATTAGGGAGTAAGTGCTACATACATAATTGTTACTTGCTAAGTATATTGTAAAAATATTAAATTAGATATAGAAGTAAATTACAGTCAAAGCAAAGTGTTCGTCAATGAACATTTAAGTGTAAGTGCCATTACGAAATTATAAATCAATAATGACTTTTTTCCTTTTACTTAGAAACGAAATAAAGTACAGCTCAAATCATTGTAACAACCATCACACACAAACTCTGCCTTATGATTGTTGTAACGAAAATCTTTTTTGCTACAGAGTCAACCTGCTGACGCATCTCAACATGCTGCTACTTTCCGGAGTTCATCTTATTTTCCATGATCATATTCTTCATGAAATCAAATTATCATATTTATTCTCATCGTTCGTGAGGTTAGGAACTTGCCGCTACCTTCTCATTTGGAATATCACTTGATGTATTCTTTACAACCCTTCTTATGAGAAACTGCTTGGCTTTTTGCTCATTATGGTTACCATTTTTGCTATGTTGCTTCTGGTTTAAATAAAATCCTGGTCGAACACATGTGACGTAACCTACACACACAAACACATGCATACACACAAATATATATATATATATATATATATAATATATATATATATATATATATATATATATATGTGACCGCATGTGTACCGTTGGCGATGTTTTCCCTCCGTCTTCCCTTCTCTGGATCTTTCCTTTTCCTATGCTTCTGACGAAGAGCTCCGCTCGAAACGTAACACCCTCCTTCTTCCCTTCCTTCCTGAGCGTCCAGTAATACTATATCTGTTCCCCGTCCTCGCGTTGTTGTGTTTTCTCTTTGTGTTTTCATGTTTGGATTAACTATATATATATTATATATATACATATATATATGCATACATATGCGTGCATGTATGCGTGTACGCGCGTGTATATGTATGTATGTATGTATGTATGTTTGTCTATTGTACGTATGTATCTCTCTATATGCATATATATATATATATATATATATATATATATACGCACACATAATAGATTGAAGGAACTTGCGTATGTTATTTCTGTGGAGCCAGCGGTTAATTGTGAAGCGAACACAAACTTCGATTTTTCGCAGAACGAAAATATGGAAATGCTTTTACGTGCTTACATAATTCATAATCACAACCAATCTTTCTAATCTCTCTCTCTATATATAAACGGCAGTTTGTCTGTGTGCGTGTCTGTGTGTCTGTTAGGTTGTACCCTCACCCTGACCACGGCTTTCAACCAATTCTGATGAAACTTGACACACACACATAGCCCAATGTCATAATTCAAAACTAACGCAGAGAAATTTGAAAAGTTCCCCCAGTTCTGAAAAAAATCGATAAATTCGACATGGGGTCGAAAATCAGAAACACAAACCACAGACTGTCTAGGGGACGCAACTCGACCTTTTTAACTCTCAAAAGAAATTACCATAATTTTTTTCCACTTTTTTGCTATTTTTTGGCTATAAATCTCTAAAAATGCTTTATAGTTATTCCCTTACAAACCCGAGCAACGCCGGGCGATACTGCTAGTGTATAAATATATTACAGAATTTCTCATTCACATTTTGTTGTGTATAAGTCTGATGAAGATACGCTTGTTGAAACATAGAAGTTGGTGTCAATCAGTTACTTGAAAAATTGTACCCTACTAAAATGTATTGAGAAATACCCCTGTTTAATCATCAGTTGCTTTGAATATAATTTAACACAAAAACAAACATTAATACACACACATACATATATATATAAACGTACATATACACCTGCATACATACAAACATACATACATACATACATACATTCATACGTACATACATACGTACATATACAACTCAGCCAATTATACCTGGGTTATTATGAGTCCAATGACACAATGACTGATGAGCAGGCTGGTGGAAAGAAGGAAGTGTGAGGATGTGCCGATAACTTTTGATAAAAAAAGCTATATAGTCTTAAGCGAAGAAACACAGTAAGAGACCTGCAACCGAATGACTTGATTATAGGAAGGGATTCGACGCTAATCACCATTCATGGTTGCCGAAATGCCTACGTTTGTTAAAAGTGCTACCTTCATTGAAATGCTCACAAAGGCCTGATCAAAATTCCTTAAATTTAGAAGAGAGAGCGGATTGATCGTCCCCAATGTAATAAATATTTCAAGGGGAATATTCTAAGGAGATAATCTTCCTGTTATTTTATTAATTATGCCATTAGATCTGTTATAATCCTGTTACATAATTAAATGCATGCGTCTGCAACTGCAAGAGATATTAATGTAACACAATTTCTTTGTAAATGACCTCAAGATTTATGTTTAAAATGTCAATAACGCTAGGTGGGATTAATCACAATTTCAGTTGACTTAGGAATGGAATTTGGCCGAAAGGTATGTTCATATTTGATTGCTGAACGGGAAAAATCAGTTCTCCAGACACAAAATCTGTGCATCAATGGTCTCACTATATGCATCGCAATTGTGAGATCGTGGTTCCAATTCCTATACTGCGTCATGTGTTGTGTTCTTGAGCAAATCATTGCATCTCAACTTGTTCTGCGATCACTTCGACATCTGGCGGGTGTACACCACGCACTTTTTCAAGCATCAACTATTTGATGGTGAGAGTTAGCTAATGTGCGCACACGCACACACACAGATACGTGCGCCCACACACACATACGGTTGCTTGATCTTGTCATGTGGTAACCATCTCATATTCAGCCTGATTGTTCTAATTTACTTTTCTCCTTGCATGTGCACGGTTCAGATACACATCTATCGCAATGAGACTTTATAAAATACAAAAGGGATCAAGAGCTGAAATGATACTGTACCATTTCAGTTCTTGATCCGTTTTGTATTTTCTGGCCCTTTTCCAACCTGGACCATAACCTTCTGGACTATGCCGTGTGGAACACTTTGGAGATTGTCACCAACAAAACCTCCAACCCAACATCAAGTCTCTGAAGGCTCCCATCATTAAAAAGTGAGCCGGGTATCTAGTGATCTCATGGTGAAGAGTTGTGGAGGTTTTAGAGCTGTGTGGAGGCCGTAATTGCAAACAATGGAAGTCACAGAGATAAATTATTCGTTTTGCAATTATATGTGAGTGAATGTTAATCTATTTTTGAATTACTGAATCTATTAATGCGCAATGAGAGAGTTTCACATGTCCCAGCAACTGTGCAAGTTTTGTCTCTCCACCCTGTAATTTATGTTAAAGTAGTGGTTACTACGATAGCAATTTTTCTACTCTATATGCCACCGTATCTCTATCCATTGTGGTGTTACTCAGGCCCCAGCCCTAGCCCACAATGAACATTGAACAACACATTAAAATTCTACTCTGGGTTTTGAGTTGAGCGGTTTCATTCTGCTCAAAGAACGGATGACCGTATGGGATACTTTAAAACTTTCAATGGGAAAGTATCCACTTCATATTTCTCCTTGGACAATTTTCAGAAGGTTGCCGGGAAGTCTCATATCCTGGTATGAGGCCTATGGGTAAAGTAGGTGATATGAGGAGAAAATATTGCATTATTATTATTATTATTGAGTGAGCGAGCAGAGCATGCCATCAAAGTGACACTGGGGCAAAATATACGAAGCCCAGTATACCCATCATGACTACCCGTCTGATAAAGGTACACCAGGCACATGCATCACAACCATATGTGCGCGACATGGTGATCTCATATCAAGATAAACAGCACATGACCTTGCAGGTGGAGCCCATTATTATTATTATTATTATTATTATTATTATTATTATTATTATTATTATTATTATTATTATTATTATTATTATTATTATCATTCAGCAGTATATTTTTTATATCGTGCTTTCACTTCACTACCGAGCACAGCTCTGTGTGCCTTGGGTATGTGCTGTGATTTGCTGTGATGCTCTGATGGTTATTGTATGGAAAGTGTTCTGCGTAGGATGTGTGCAGTGCCTAGCAGTGCAATTTTCTGTATGTTATATGTGTTTGTAAGTCCTGGTGTTTTTGTTATGTATTTGTCT
Source organism: Octopus sinensis (assembly GCF_006345805.1). NCBI lineage: Eukaryota > Metazoa > Mollusca > Cephalopoda > Octopoda > Octopodidae > Octopus > Octopus sinensis. The sequence goes on along the minus strand of NC_043008.1, from coordinate 30,635,036 downwards.
GAATATTGTTTTATCATGCCTAATGCACCTATTATGATAGGAATTGTTTCTGTTTTTAGATTCCACATTCTGGTTACCTCTATTTCCAGGTCTTTGTATTTTGAAAGTTTCTCCATTTCTTTTAATGACACGTTGTCATCCGCTGGTATTGATACATCAATTAGAAAACATTTTTTTCTTCATGATCTCTGACAACTATATCTGGTCTGTTGGCCTTAATTTCTCTATCTCTGTGTATCGGCATATCCCAGAGTATGGTTGCTTTCTCGTTTTCTGTGACCTTTTCTGGTGTGTGCCTATACCATCTTTTTTCTGTTGTTATACCATAATGTTGGCATAGTTTCCAGTGTATATAGGTCCCAACTCTGTCGTGTCTGTGAATATATTCCTTCTTAGCCAGGACTGGGCAGCCAGAGATAATATGATTTCTTGTTTCTTGTCCATCTCCACATATTCTGCAGTTACTTGTTATATTTATTTTCATTACATGTTTTTGGTAATTTCTGGTGGGGAGGCTTTGGTCTTGTGCTGCAATTAAAAATCCTTCTGTCTCTGCTTTGAATCCTGAGCTTCTCAACCATTATTGGGATTTTTCTTTGTCTATTTCTTTTGCATTTAGTTTAGTCCAGTATTTGCCATGAAGGGGCTTTTCTTGCCATCGTTTTATCATGCTTCGTTGCTGTTCTATTTTTAGTTTGGATTTCATTTGTTGTATAGCTTTTGTTGTTTCTTCATCTTCTTCTTCTTTTTCTTCATATTTGTAAGGTGGTATGATTTCTTGTTTGTATTTGTCAGCTTCCTTAAATACTGAGAACAGTTTTTTTGCTTTGCTCGTGTTTTGCCGCTATTTGTATAAGTTTTCCTTGCTTCTGAAGTAGGTATTTTTTTCAGTCCTATGGTGGTTATTTTATAGTAGTTTTCCAGCTATATAAGGCCTCTACCACCATCTCTACGTTGTATATATAGCCTTTCTATGTCAGATTTTGGGTGATGCATCCTAGATCCTGTCATTATTTTTCTTGTTTTCCTATCTATTTTGGTCAGTTCATTTAGTGTCCAGTTAAGGATATTGTAGCTGTAATTTATAACTGGGACGGCTATAGTGTTGATACCTATTATCTTGTTTTCAGCATTGAGCTCTGTTCTCAGTATTGATCTAACTCGTCTATAATATTCTTTTTTTATTTTCTCTTTCATTTGTGTGTGTTGCGTCTTATCTAGTTCATGGATTCCTAAGTATTTGTAAGTTTGGCTTTGGTCTAATTCTTTTATTTCATTGGTTTTATCCAGTGTAATGTTGCTACTCTTAACTAGTTTTCCTCTTTTCGGGGTTACTTTGGTGCATTTCTCTAATCCAAATTTCATATCTATTTCTTTGGTAAATCCATGAACTGTCTTTAATAGTGTTTCCAGCTGTTTGTCATTTGTAGCGTATAGTTTTAGGTCATTATTATTATTATTATTATTATTATTATTATTATTATTATTATTATTATTATTATTAGTATCATTATTATTATATGAAAATTCACAACTTATTTTGCTGGGTATGATGAAAACTGTCGGCTGTCCACATCCAGCAGACTATTGCATGTTTCCGACTCGATGACTCTACCTTGTACTTCCTGCCTCAAGCCCCATATCTTATAAAGCTTCCAATGCAAAACTTTCATAACTTGATCATGTATTCTTCCTAGGCCAACTCGGAGCGTTCTGCAACGATTCGTACCACTGGTTAATCCCAATCTGCACATGCTCTAAATATACCGACACCTTCTATCCATACACATATTTTCTCAAATTGTTTATTTGCAGTACTTTATATGCAGTTGCAATAATAAAACACATTGTTTCTTTTCACAATATCCCTTTTTTTTACCCAAGTCCAGCGTATTCTTCCAAAACTGACAATGTAAAGGTTTCGCATCAACCTTTTTCACGTTCACTTTGATATTCCCGTATTTCACATTTCTTTCTCTCAATCTTTTATGTAAACCCTCAAAAAATTTTTGTCTGTCATTGTGATGCCCTTCTCATATATGCAATTGCAGATTTAGAAAAAATCACCACCACCACAATCCTCCACTTCCTCTTCCTCCTCCTCCTCCTCCTCTTCATCATCATCATCATCATCGCTATTACTATAATAATAATAATAATAATGATAATAATAATAATAACAATAATGATAATAATAACAATTATTATTATCATAATTATTATAATAATATAATAATAATAATAGTAATAGTAATGATAATAATAATTATCATTATTGTTATTATTATTAGTAGTAGTATATTAATTATTATATATTTATATATAGATACATATGAGAAAGAGAGGGAATTGTTAATAGATGATTTCATATTTTGGATAAGAATTTATATATATATATATATATATATATATATCACCGTGATCGCCGTGACTGACCAGCCTATCAGATGTAGCAACACATCGCTTGTCACAATGCGCTTCACATTGTTTTAGCTTTCAAATGATGCCACCCCGCTGGCTAAGCGAGCAAGCTAACAGAAGAAAAAGTGAGAGAAAGTTGTGGCGAAAGAGTACAGCAAGGATCGCCACCACCCCCTGCCGGAGCCCCGCGGAGCTTTAGGTGTTTGCGCTCAATAAACACTCACAACACCCAGTCTGGGAATCGAAACAGCGATCCCACGCCCGCGAGTCCGCTGCCTTAACCACTGGGCCATTGCGCCTCCACACATACACGCACGCACACACACACACACACACACACACACACACACACACACACATATTATATATATACACATATATATATACACATATATATATGTATATATACAATCAGTTTATGAATTATGTACACACATACACACATACATATTTATATGTATATATATATTTATAATCTGTTTATGAATTATGTACTCACATACACACATATACATATTTATATGTATATATATTATATATATATATATATATATAGATATATATATATACATATATACATACATGCATGCATAAATATATACATATATATATATATATATATATATATAAATGTGTGTATTGATACACACAATTGTGCATATACATCTTTGTAACTATCAAGCTATAAAATATATTTATGTAAGTTTATATTCATAACGTTTGCCTGAAGCATTTGACACCTCTCATTCCTCATGAAAAGTGAAACTTTATTGCATTGAATACTGCATTAGCAAAATCTTAATATCTAATATTTCATTACGTGCCAATGCTAGGAGGAATATATATGTAATATCTACACATAAATGTACGTATTACATTTATGAAAGTATGAACACACCTGCGCATGTGTAGTTTTATAAAATTTTATAAATTTGCGTATTTATCACGCAGTTGTACATTTTCTCGGTGTTTTTCTTTCTAGTTATTTGTTTCTTTCTTTCGTTCTCTATTTCTTTTTCTCTATCTCTCACTCTCTCCATTTATATATATATATCTCCACAACCGAACACATACATAAATGCATGCACACAGACACTCTCATATAAATATATATATTTATCGGTATATATATATATATATATATATATATATATACCGATAAAAATATATACGTGCATATACATGTATTTAGGTATAAATAGGAATCTTAATCCTAACATTCAAATTTTCCCTTTATATCAATGTTCACAGAACACCTTGGTTCTGCAAAGAATGAGTAAAGAAGCAACGTTCATCAATAAATATCATCCACAACTCAATATGAGCACATAATATAGTATAGAACACTACTAACCTTACCATTAATACCACCAATTCCTATATATTCCATACACCATTCATATTACAGTATTACATCTACCCAATTGCACCCCCACCCCCAGAACTACTTACCTCCCTTGCATATAATCATTTTACTCAGGGACACCGTTTGGTAATCGGTGCGCATTCAAAGCCAGTGAACAGAAATTGATGAAATCGGTATGACTTTGAATCCCTTTAACAATACAAAACAATGATTTTATTCCTCTTAATTCTATCTCAGTTCATTTAATTGTATATATATATATATATATATATAATATATATATAATATATATATATATATATATATATATATATACATACATATGTGTATAGTTTACTGTTCCGTTAAGATAAGAATCAACAAGATTGTACTCCATCCATTGAGTGCAAATTTTCTTGTTATATACATTGTAATAAGATAAGGGCTACTAATCAATTATTGCCACTGAGACACATGCCAATTGTCTTCAATGAATCTCTAAGCACTACTTTAAGTCTGATCACCTGCGGATGAACATGTATACAGCTATTTTTGAATCATATAAATACAATGTTGCTTATAATTGATGTAAAATCAGCAATTATCTAATACTCTAATGATTCCCAATAAAGCCTCTTCACTCCATCGTCTCGTACTGAAATTTGTCCATACATACTCTAAGGATATTTGCTGTTTTCTATATGTGTGTCTAGTAATAGAAGTCCTATTTTATGATAGCATTTTGTTAACCGACACCCGGAGAAGGTCTTTGGAAACCATGCAATAAGGTTATTAACTTATACATATCTGTCTGTCTATCTAAATACGATATATGATATATATATATATATATATATAATATATATATATATATATATAATATATATATATATATATACATACATATGTGTATAGTTTACTGTTCCGTTAAGATAAGAATCAACAAGATTGTACTCCATCCATTGAGTGCAAATTTTCTTGTTATATACATTGTAATAAGATAAGGGCTACTAATCAATTATTGCCACTGAGACACATGCCAATTGTCTTCAATGAATCTCTAAGCACTACTTTAAGTCTGATCACCTGCGGATGAACATGTATACAGCTATTTTTGAATCATATAAATACAATGTTGCTTATAATTGATGTAAAATCAGCAATTATCTAATACTCTAATGATTCCCAATAAAGCCTCTTCACTCCATCGTCTCGTACTGAAATTTGTCCATACATACTCTAAGGATATTTGCTGTTTTCTATATGTGTGTCTAGTAATAGAAGTCCTATTTTATGATAGCATTTTGTTAACCGACACCCGGAGAAGGTCTTTGGAAACCATGCAATAAGGTTATTAACTTATACATATCTGTCTGTCTATCTAAATACGATATATGATATATATATATATATATATATATATATATATATATATATATATATATATATATCTATATATATTGATATATATATTTACACACACATACGTATGTATAAATATATTTCGATATAAAACAGAAACATACAAATATACTAATATAATTTGTTTTTGGATCAGTTCTCGATTATTTTCTTGTTTAGTACTTTTGTAATGTTTTCGTTATTGTAGTACTTTTATATTATTTAATTATTGCACTAATGGATGTGTACGTAATCACTCATAACACTTAAATTTACATTATATATATACATACATACATATGGGTGTATGTGTGTGTGTGTGCGTGCGTGAGTGTGTGTTTGTGTGTGAGTGTGCGCACGTGTATATGCGTGTATACACACACACACACACACGCACACAGACATATATATAAGTAAGGTTCATGTATATTTTCATTTTTGTTTAGGCTTACGCATACATTCTTCGGTATATATACACACACTAAATATATATATATATATATATATATATATATATATATATATAATATATATATGTATATATGTGTATGTGTGTGTGTGTACAAATATATATATCTATATAGATATATGTATATATGCACTTTCATATATATGTGCATGCATTCTGAAATACACATACAATTACGTAAATACACATACATACGTTCATATATCAATATATACGTGCAGAGGAGAGAAACAGACACAGAGGGAGAGAGAGAGAGGGAGAGAGAAAGGGAGAGAGAGGGAGAGAGAGAGAAAGAGTGAGAGAGAGAGGGAAAGGCAGAGGGAGAGAGACAGAAAAAGAGAGGGGAGTGATAGAAATATAGTGATCGCGATAAATTGAGAAAGAGAAATTATGAGAGGGAAGGACAAGCAATGGAGATGTGTTGTACGAATAATAAAAGCACAAAATATATGAAAATTGAAATAGAAATAAGTAACCAATCAGAAATGTGCATTCTACTCTTTCATATTGTATATAATTGAAGCGTTACGTTAAACATTTTTATACTTATGGAATACTTATATTTTTCACTTTCTATTTCAACAGCATCTTAAAATATCAGTTACTGCTTTTCGCAAATACATTTTCATGCAATAAGTGCATCACCCTTATCAATTGTTAATATAAATGCATTCACTGGCACCGTATAAGCTATGTAAAGAAATTTTTGCTATCTCGGTTCTCTTCGAGATACGTGTTTATTTTCGGTTATGAACCAATAAAAGCGATACGAATGAAAGAAATGCAAAACGGAAACAATGGGTAAAAAAAATCCCCCCAAAGAAAGAGAGAATAAGCGGAACACAACATGATATGTTTCAAAAACTCAGTTAACAAAACTATCATTAAACTGAATTTTAAACATCTCTTTTACGGAAACATCTTCAAAAATTAAAAGCAAGATCTAACTTTATTTTAAGATATATATTGAAATCTACATACTGATTCACAATTCGCACGCATATCAATGCATAGAGAGAAACATGCATCAATATGTACAGATACAGTCACAATGGTGATATATATTGATATATGTATGTTTGAGTACTTATATGTTTATGTACCCAGCATTCACTCTATATTGAGTGAGAAACGGTATGGGCGGTTTTTTAGCGTCCAATAATACCCTGTACACCTATTTGATTATGAAGATTTACAAACATTCTTTCTCAGTGATACTCAATTTACCTACCATTATAAATAATACTAAATGTTCTTTTTCAGACCTTTCATAATGTGATACAAGTCTTTGGTGTAGCAATTGCATGCGGCTGAAAAGGGCTTTAAACTATTTGTTATGTCGATTATACATTGATGTAAGAATAAGTTGTTTTATAATGCTCGAAACATGTGTACCGCGACATCTTTTGTGTTCTGTTTTTTATTTCATTTGATACATATATATATATATATATATATATAATATATATATATATATGTATGTATGTGTGTGTGTGTGTGTGTATGTGTGTGTGTGTGTGTGTGTGTGGATAACATCAATTTAACACCAAGTGGTTTAGCGCATAAAAACCAGGGATACAGTAAAAATTAATACACGAATATAAGAGAGTGTTCACTATGTGGTCGACTCTTGCGCTAAAAATAGATCCGCTATGGTCTCAACCACCAAGAATTGTTTCCAAGGAGAATTAGCCCAATTCTTGGTGGTTGAGACCATAGCGGATCTATTTTTAGCGCACCAGACGACCACATAGTGGACACTCTCTTATATTTGTGTATATATATATATATATACATATATATATATTATATATATATATATATATATATATATATATATAATGCATGTATGTATATCTGCATATAAATATATGTATATATATGCGTATATATGTATATATATATATGCATGTACGTATATATGTAATATATATATATGCATGTATGTATATATGTATATATACATGTATATAATAGAAATATTAAAATTACTAAGTCTCTCTAAAAGAGAACACGGCAGCGTTCCTGGAAATAATAGTTATCGCCATACTAATATGGCATTCTTATAAAAATAAGAAAAGCTGTCCGCTTATTAGCTCCATGAGGCCATCGCCTTAAGTTAGCTATTTGATACACAAACTGTATCCATATAACCTTCGAACAATGGAGCTAATAAGCGGACAGCTTTATTCTTATTTTTATAAGAATGCCATATTAGTATGGCGATAACTATTATTTTACATGTATATATATATGCATAATTCATACATACATGTACATACTTATATATGTATCTACATATGCATATATGGGTATAGGATATGGATGTGTACGTAATCTCTCATAATAATTATCGATGTATGGAATTTATAAAATTATCTTAATACATCACTACGTGCGAGTCCACAAAATCACATGTTTCTTACGATAATGGTCCTTATTTCTGGAATGATAGCACTATAGTCCGAAGTATACATATACATCAGGTGGATCATGGTTCAAGTGTTCATTCCTTCGAGCGATATAGTACTATCTTTGGGAGCAACAAATATATAAGTCAACACACACTCCTCCCTCACCTTTATCGTTAACATTCCTTTCTCTCTTTCCATCATCTTCTATTCTTTCCTACCAAATGCACACAAAACTGCCCACATACACCAATAAACCTTTTGATTGCTAAAAATTGATAAACATCCTCAGTTGTATATTCCTTGCTTACAAAGTTAGTTCCATCTTTGAACTGCGAGTTGTTTGATAGTTTCTTATCAGCTACCACAGGTTTTTTGCACACCACAAATTTGCAATATTTTCAACCAGATTTCGAAAGTCAAACGACAATATGCTTTTAGTCTGGTGAGAGTGTAATACAAGATCAGTCACACCCTGAGATATTTATGCAATTAGTTTTGATATATATGCATGTGTAAAGCAAAGTAACCCTCTACGGCTTGCAGTATTGTCTAGTTCTTTTGTAATGCATTCATTCAAAAATTAGTATTTACCTTATGTACTATTTGTTAAATTGTTTGTAAAATATGTATATATTTCTGTATATATTACCTTGTAAATTTATATATATGTATACATGTATCTCTCTCTCCTCTCTCTCTCTCTCCTCTCTCTCTCTCTCATCTCATCTATATATATCTATTATTATGTATATATATATATATATATGTATATATATATATATGTATATATATATATATATATATATATATATATATATATATTGTATAGAGGGCATTATTACACATAAATGCCTCACACTAAGAGGGACAAAGTCATTACTACCAAAATTATACTAATCATACCAAATGCAGTTCTTCAAAGCAAGACATTTAAAAAATGAATATATATATGTATATATATATAGATATATAAAATATATACATATACATGTAATATATATATATATATATATATATATATATATATATAGATATATATATATATACTTTATTTTAAGCAGCAGAAAATTCAACAAAATCTGTTACTCTGAGTTTCTCGTTGCCGTTCATCAGACAGTTTTTGCTATTACTCTACCACTGGTATTTGAGTACTCTTTTTTCCACCTTGTTTCACATTTATGTGTTTACTCCGGTATATATATATATATATATATATATATATATATATATATGGAGGAAAATGGAAGAGCAATCTTCGTCGTTTTCTATCCAAAACGGATCCTCCATTCAATATTTACAAGCTATTGTTTGTAGTTTATGAGTTTCAAGAACCAGTGTTGCAAAACGTTATTATTCCACGTTCTCTCAAAGTTTCTAAATTCTTATGACTTTAATAGTGAACTTAAAGTTTCTTAAACGGAAAGCGCCATTCGAAGGATTTCTTTGGCCCAATAGTAAAACGCCGGACATGTTTACAGGAGATGTGGATCGTATCCTACGAGCATCCTTTGACGATTTCTATCCAAAAGGACTTTTCGATATTTACATGTTATCATTTATTGATTTATGTACTTCGAGAAGCAGTATAAATTTGCATTCTTAGAATTGAGCACTCTTCCATTACTTCACGTTGGGCGTTTCATAAGCACTCTAAATCTTGGGTATAACGGGAATATAATATACTTTCAAGATAATGCAGCTTAGAATACTTCCTAGAAGTATTTGAAATGGGAATAGAAAGAGCGACTAAAGTTTACACTCAGAGCTGTCTAATTTTGTTCTATACTGTCTAAATCCATGAAATCGAAGACACAACAGGTGCTCATACCGTCAAGAACTAAAGAAGTAATTATAATCTATGAAATTGCTCCCAAACTACGCTAGCTATTGAATTCTCTTGATTAAATCTCGAAAGTAATTAAGCTGCACAAATTATCTCATGAATTCTGTTCAATAAGAGTCTATTTTTCAAAGATGGTTCAGATTCGCTGACAATTACGCAAACCTTTAAATTAATCTTGTCATACACATACACACATACGCGCGTATGCAAACAACACAAGCGCTCATACGCACGCACTCCACACGCTCCTCGTTTTTACAATAATGCAAACATAAATCCACCATATCAAACCAACTTCAGTTCACAGCTGGTATGCAAAAGAGCTAAAATCCAAAATTAACGTCCGTGTAATATGAAATTTATCAACGCATTCATTGGGCTCCACTGCATTCACATCATACCCTTTCGAAGAATGGAAAGATAAATTGTATAGCGTAGTCCTAGATACTCTTTGCCTGAAGGAAGATGTGATTGTTATAGTTAGAATGCGTTTGATTATAAATCTGCTCCATCAGTGTTTATTTGTAATTAAAACGAAAACCAGAACTAAATGAATTGTAGTATACACCTTGTACTCCAGAGGATGAAAAACAAATTCGAGTAGTTAGAAGCCAGGCGGAAAAAGAAATAAATAAAAACAGTCTACTGAACGAATACTGAGATACATTTGATCATAGGTATACTCGACCACAGATGACCTGGGGAAAAACATCATCAACAATATTAATTTATTAATTTCACAAATGCGCAGCTTAAACTGAAGCCTTATATAACTGGCATAGATACTATAACAGCGACTGCACTAACATATTTGTGCCCTGTTCTACAATATATAATTACAACATTGTACCCCGCCAGTGTCGACTAAATACTATTAAAACTCAATGCTTTACTACAAAACTGATTTCAGTTAAAATAAGGACAAAAACTATGATATATATATATATATATATACTCTTTTACTGGTTCCAGTCATTTGACTGTGGCTATGCTGGAGCAGCACCTTTAGTCGAGCAAATCGACCCAGGACTTATTCTTTGTAAGCCTAGTACTTATTCTATCGTTAAGTTACGGGGACGTAAACACACCACCATCGGTTGACAAGCGATGTTGGGGAGACAAACACAGATACACAAACATATACACACACGTACATATATATATATACATATATACGACGAGCTTCTTTTAGTTTCCATCTGTCAAATCTACTCACAAGGCTTTGGTCGGCTCGAGGCTTTAGTAGAATACACTTGTCCAAGGTGCCATGCAGTGGGACTGAACCCGGAACCATGGGGCTGGTAATCAAGCTACTTACCACACAGCCACTCCTACATATCCTATGCTAATTCTCTCCAGAGCTTGTAAATTCTTATGATGTGAATAACATACCACTCTCACTAGTAAGAATAAAGGTTCTAAAACTGATAGAGAAATTCAGTGACTCTGTAAACAGTCGTGGCAACGGCCCTTCACTCTTGACTGAAAAATACGATATCTGATAGGTAAAAATATCAAATTAAATGATATAAAATTTTAAAAATACATATTTAAAAAAGACACTCATGATGAATACCTTTTACCTTTTAACTTTTACTTGCTTTAATCACAGAATTGCAAGCCATATCAGGGTACCACCTTGTAAAGTGAAGAAATCGATTCCAGTAATTATTTTTAATCTCTCTTACTTATTCTATCTAATACTTTTGCCGTAACGCCCACCCCACTGGTCAACAGTGGGGTGGGCAAATACAGACACAAAGACAAACATGAATTTATACGATCGGTTTCCATAAAGTCTCCGTCCATCAAATTCACTCAAATGGCATTGATCGGCCCAAGATATAGTAAAAGATAGTTGTCCAGTGAGACTGACCCCGAAAGAGGTGGCTGCAAAAGGAACTTCTTCATCACACGGTCAAACCTGTGCGTATACTTAATTTTTCTAAATTGAGAGATGTTATCGAGGTTCTACAAAAATTTGGTACTACCCACTTCTTGATCCTTACAATCTTATAGATTCGAGTAGTTAGAAGCCAGGCGGAAAAAGAAATAAATAAAAACAGTCTACTTATAGCACATCACTGTCCAAAACTTAATCAGGCAACAGGTTTAACAGCACTGATACGTTGGGTTTGAGCTACAATTAGTGGTGTCTGCATTATTGCAAGTTTGTATCATTTTCGATATATCACTGCACTCGTCTGCATTATAGTGGCCTCTTCCTCATTTGACTTCCGTTCATGGGTCTCGGTGGTCATGAAAACAATCATGGAGGTCTACTTATCTCCTATGACTATGCCATAGAAAGTAAAAACGTATATTCCCTCGATTAAAAGAATAGGTATCTCTAAGTTATTCTAAAATCAACAAGGACGACTTCAACCCAATTTCTAAAAAAGCGAAAAGACCCACAAAACAACGAGAGACGAAACAATGGTTCATGCCCTAATGAAAATAAATTTATGATTTGGTTTGAAATAAACGAAATTTAAACAGACACGAGAGTATTCAGTAAATTTAAAACAACAATCTTAAAATGAAATAAAAGAAAATCAGCTTAAATAAAATAACTTGCATTTTAAAATAGTTACTTATTCGACTCCGATATAGCACGCTTTGATTAATTACAAAACAGATCAGACATCCGCGTATCTGTTTTATAAAGACCAACGATGTCGGAAAAAAATGCAAACAGATAGAGAAAACAGCAGCAGCAACTACGGTGAGAATAACAACAACGACGCAAACAACCAATGTACGTAAACACTATACAAGCAAACGAAAATTAACAACAACAATAACAATAAAATAAAAAATAAAATGTCTTGCTTCTGAGCACGAATCTTAAAGAATTCTATGTATGAAAGGAAAATCATAGATTCATCACGTTTCCTCTGCCATGTCATTTCTCACAAACAATAAGTATTTTCATACATGCATACATACATAAAAACATATATACATACACACAATCATACATACATGGATATATACATACATAAATACATACATGGATACATACATAGATACATACATACTTACATATACATATATATATATATATACATATATATATATATATATATATATATATATATATATAATATGTAGGCATGCATAATACACGCAAACACACGCAAGAACATATTTTTCAGCATATGTGCATGTTGGTGTATGTATGTGTGTGTGACTGAGTGTGCCTGAACGCACGACATACGTGTGTGCGTGTGTGTGTGTGCATATATATATATTTGTATGCATGGATGTATGCATGTATTTATGTATGTATGTATTTATCTATCTATTACCACTCTCTCTCTATATATATTTGTCTATCTATCTATCTGTGTACATATAAATGATATATATACAGAGAGAGACAGAGACAGAGACAGTGAGTGAGATAGATAGATATACATATGTATAAATTAAATTAGCTCTATAGATGTATAAGTATGTGTATATATGTGCATGTAAATGTAATAATAATAATAATAATAATAATATAATAATAATAATAAAGAGTAGTAATAGTTGTAGCTGTTGTAGTGATATTAGTAGTATTAGGAAGAAGAAATAAGTTGGTAAATGATAAAATAAATAAAACAAAACAAAAGTACAGAATTTAAAGTAAAGCTATTTTGGTTATAGATCTGACGTCAACAAATTTTCTTCTTTTGAAATCACATTTTACTCTAAACAACATTCGTGAAAACTTGTTGTTAGACTTCACAAAGAGAAGTAAAACATCTCTGAGACTTAACAAGGACAACAACAAGTGTAACGACAACAACGATGACGGCAACAATAGTAACAACTACAACAGCACCAACAGGAAACTTCTAAGTTTCTACTTTAAAAATTATATGAATAAAAATCATATCATAATTTGTGATATTCAATGCAATTTTTTGAGTATAAACAATGTTTTATAGAATGTCAAATATATATATATATATATATATCAATATGTATGTGTATATGTGTATATATATATAATATATATATATATATATATATATATTATATATATATATATATATATATGCATGTATGTAATCACCCACCCACCTACACGCACATATATGTTATCTTTTAGTAGTTTCAGTTATGGTTGTGCCCATGCTAGGGCACCGCCTTGAAGGGATTATTTGAACAAGTCAATCCTAATATTTAGTTTCTTTAAAGTCTGTTACTTATTCTGTCTGTTCTTTTTTTGTGCCGAACTGCAGATTTACGGATACGTAAAGAAACCAATACTGTGTATGTCAAGCGGTGTGGTGAGGAAACACACACACACACACACACACACACACACACACACACACACACACACACACACACACACACACACACACACACATATAGGGTACTAAATTTTTGCAAATTTACTACCAGTGGCCTAGCATGCATAAAAAGTCAATAGACGACATATTATTCAATATAAAATAGTGTACATTTAAACACAAAGAGAAAGTATCAACAACAGGCAATGTTAAATGTACACTATTATATATATATATATATATATATATATATATTATATATATATATATATATATAGTTAATCCAAACAAGAAAACACAGCAACGCGAGGACGTGGAACAATTAAAGTATTATTTGACGCTCAGGAAAGAAGGGAAGGAGGGTTTATATATATATATACCCGAACCGCTAATTAACCAGGCTGCAAGCACGCTTACACAAGG
>NC_043008.1:30615431-30617931 GCF_006345805.1 Octopus sinensis | reverse complement strand
TAATATCCAACTTAAAAGCATACTAATCAGTTTGATATTGAGCTGTAATCTTTCAAAAGATATCTCTTGTATAAAGCAGTCACCATTCAACAACAATTACACTAACTACGTTATTGGTAAACATATTTTCGGACGATAAACACAAGTACAAGAACAGTCCTAACAATCATAACTTCTTCCAATAAGATTCCAAACAACAATCCTTGTAAGAAATGAATTTACCTGTATTCTTTCTATCTATAATATAAACTCACTTATAAGAACTTAGACCATAATAACAATTACAAAATCATCTCCAGCATCGGGAGTAATAAAAAGAAATGAGAGCAAAAGTATAATAACTGGTGTCACAAATAACATAAAAATTTCATACTAAGGGTAGTGTAAGGATTGTTAACGTAGGAGGCAACGAGGAAATAATGATTAATTCAGATGGCATTCTTGTTAAGGAGAAAGAATATGTCGTTAGCTTTTGTAGAAAGGTGAGGGATACAACTTGAAATTTTGATGAATAAAATTAGTGAATAAAAACAGTGAAATAGAATGTGAACGGAGACAGATCGTGGTACTATGATGAAACCAGACAAATTTTGATATTATTAGACCTCATCATCCAAGTTTAGTTTGAACATGGTTGCCAAATCATTTTTATAAAAATAGCCTAACATTTTGTAGTGGATTGTGCTACATAATTCTTGAAGATGAGGATTTGCTGGTCACACAGTGTGACACCCAAGGCAAGTATCCTCTATCGCAATGATCCGAGTAATGGTTTGTTTGTGAATTCGTCAGATGGAAACTGTTTGAAAGCCCGTCGTATATATGTATATGTCTACATACATACAGACACACATACATAAACACACACAAATGCGCGCGCATATACACAAACTCAGACACACACACACAGATACATTTCTTGATGAATAGATCATACAAATTTCTAGGCAGTTGAAGTACATGTGACGCATGTTAAGGCAGAAACACATGTCCGCAGTTTTGCTCGTGCCTTTAGACAAATAGACTATCTGTTCCTAAATGGGTCATTGATCATAAAGTAATATTGATTCCCGAGATTATCGCCCCTTCCGCATTTGGCGTTAGTACCAATTACTATAAAGCATTTTGGCTAAACCCTCTGCAAGTCAAGGGAATTTCATTTCACTAAATGATTGCTTTATGTTTATCTTATTCAATACACTCATTTGTTGGTCAAATGCATGCCACTTGCCTTTCTGAGTCCTTTCTCTCAGTTGGTTTTCAAACTCCCTCTACGTTCTAATTGTTGATCGACTGTCGAAGTTGAACCCAGGTTAAAATGTTTACCCAATAAATGTACCCTTCCGTTTTAGAAAGTACTTCTCTTAAGTTACTAGAGATGAGAAGGTATAGATTGAATTCCCTAATCTATGCTCAATCTGAAATGACTTGATGTTTAGCAACAACACCTGGTCTTTATTTTAAAGAAAATTACAGAGATAACAAAAAAGAAATAAAAAATTTTTTCTAATAATTATTAGTTTTATTTTTGTTTGATATAAACAAGCACAAATAGCTAAATGATATAGTCGAAATGAAAACCATAACACAATGACGTAATCTCTGAAAAACTGTAGCGATAACATAAATATAAATGAAGCTAAGTGATGTATATTTGGGAAGCTATCTAAAGTGTGATTTACTGTTTCAAATCGTTTCTGGTCTAAGTTTCTGTTATGCAACTACCATTAACGCTTATAATTTCCGTAGAATGACGCTACGACGTTTCATCTTTGTAAATTGAAAAGCTTTATTTATGAAACTAATATAGAGTTAGTACAGTTATGTATTTTATATATTAGTTAGATTATTTCCGATACAATTATAAAGAGAATGCACGCACATACATAAACAAATAAAGGGTTGTAATTAAAAAATTTAAAATAGATGGCGTAAATAAATCAAAAGATTATCTGAAGAGTAAAATTAGGGATGTAAATATTGTAAACATTTTTATTCTATAGCCCAACTTATCACAGGCACTGCCATGCAGTCAGAGATAGATCTTAGATGTTTGTTTGTTAGTTAGTTAGTTAGTTGATTTGGCTCAAAAGCAAATAGCAAGGCCATGTAGGGGGGTATGGAGTTAAGTACAGGGTGGTGTTCATGTAAAGAGTTCAGGCCACTTCTCTCTCTCTCTACCTACCTACCTACCTACTTGCCTGCCTGCTTGCCTGCCTGCCTACCTACCTACCTAACTACCTACCTACCTACCTACCTACCTACCTACCTACCTACCTACCCATCTACCTACATATCTGTCTATGTACGTATATATGAATGTATGTATGTATGTATCTCTCTCTCTTTCTGTTTATCTATCTATGTAGTTGTGTGTGTGCATGTTTCTACATTTGCATCCATTCATCTGTATCTATTGATTAATCTGTTATAGCGATCGTTCTGTTTATATTGACATTACATTTCATTACAAGGAATGCTTATTTGTTGTAACTATGAC
>NC_043008.1:30565431-30605431 GCF_006345805.1 Octopus sinensis | reverse complement strand
AGACTACACGTCTTTCATGAAAGTACGTCGACATTGATTAGATATAAGGTATCTAGTTCCAATACATACTCGGGTGGACATACTCCCAATCTTTAGGTCTTGATTCCTCAACATGTTTCACTACCCCTATCTCTTATATACTTCCATGATACTCTATACCTTCACGTGTAATCTTATAAACGGAAAAAACAGGATTCAGAATAGATATAATTAGTATAAAATTTTATTTTTAACATTTTATGGAGTGGTGGGTATAATCAGTGTTGTTTGAGTTGAAGGTGGTTCTGTCTCTAAAATTACTTTTATATATATATAACCATTCACATGTATTACTTAAACATATAAATATGTGAGGGTGTGTATGTATTTATACATATATATGCTTGTATAATTAATATACATATATGTGTATGTTTGTGTGTCTATGAGTGATCACATAGATATAGATACTGTTCGATGTGAAATCATTTACTAGTCCAGTTTTTATTTAGGCGCTTACTATTATTTTCTGTCGAGTTATAATGAGTGTGTGGAATAACATATGTAATCCATTTGTTGTGTGTCCAGTAAATGAGTTGCTCTACTTGTTATCAACTCAGCACAATTCCACATCGAATCGCACCCTACTCTTGTTATTCTCTGACTCAATAACTTTTGTATTAAAGGCGGCGAGCTGACAGAATCGTTAGCACACTGGGAGAAATGCTCAGTGGCATTTCGTCCGTCTTTACGTTCTGAATTCAAATTTCGCAGAGGTCGAATTTGTCTTTTATCCTTTCGGGGTCGTTAGAATAAGTACCAGTCGAGTATTGGGATCGATATAGTCGACTTAGCTCGTCCTATGAAATTGCTGGCCCTGTGCCAAGATTAGAAACCAATCCTGTACTAAAGACTCAAATTCTTACTGTTTTCCTTGCATTCCAGCAACTGCTGTTGCTACTGCTACAACTTATTTTACTGCTACTGTGATACTTTTAATTACGCTTTTTAATTCTAGCTTCGGAAGATGAAATAGAGGAATGACAGAAATATTTTGTAAAAATAGTAATATATGTGAATAAGCGGAGTAAAAAATATGTCATAGCAGTAATAGTATTTGTCGTTGCTGTATTAGAAGCAGAATAGGAAATGAGACAGCAAATGAAAACTAACAAAATAAAAATATCAAAACAGAGAAATAGCCATAAATGATATAAAGGAAAGAAAAAATTAAAACGAAGGGAAGGAGAGTTGGAGTAATTCAATGAAAATAATGAGTGAAGTAAGAGAGAAAAGGAAAATTCGAATGAAAGTCGCAATGTTGATGAGGAATCGGTGATTAATTAAAAAAATACGGATGTAGATAATTATCAGAATCATGACAAAGTTGGTTTTGTGCCATTATTGTCGTTAAGTACACCGCTGTCAATTATGTCATCGATTAATATGTTGCTTCTCTCCTTTTAAATCTTATTCCTTCTGTCGAAGTTTCTTTCACAAAAGAGATTTATGACGTTTCCATAATCTTCCTTTTCCACCAGCACTTTTCTCTTCTTTCCTCTTAATCTCGCAACCTCAATAACTTTGTGTAATAAATCTCCATCTTGTCGTTACGTTTGCCTTTCTGTTTTCTATGTTTACTTACCTCACTCCTGCTTCGAAATTCCATTTTTATTTTCCATATTGTTCTTCTTTTCTCTCCTTCCTCTGCATAACTTGCAGTTTCGATTACTTGTCTATTTTCACTTGCCCTTCTCTTTGGTTGATTGCACTTCCTTATTTTAACTATATTGTGCCATAAGGATAATTAGAAGAGGAAATAATCAAAGTTCCTAGTTACGTCTGCGGATTTGAATATAGTTGTATTTCAATTGTAGTATTTCATTCAAGACTAAATAGTCGATCCTTGACAGATGTAAACCGTAGAGAAATGGAACTAAATCCTGTGTATTATAGAATGCAGAAAGAAAAGACACACTTGGAGACCTTCATAAATATCTTGAATAGGTATCAGTCTGAACACATTTTGAATATGAGATGTTTCGGAAAAGAAACTCATACGTTCTTTTTTATAGACTTTGCTTAACATACATACATACATGAATACGTACATATATGCATACATGCATACACGCACACACACATACACACACACACACACACACACATACACACACACACACACTCACATACACATACACATTCTTTAACACACACACACACATATATATATATACATTGGTTTCAAACTTTTTGCGAGGCCAGCAATTTCGAGGCAGGGGTAGGTCGATTGCATCAACCCCAGGCTCAACTGTTGTTTATTTCATCGACCCCGAAAGGATGAAAAGCAAAATCGGTCTTGGCAGAATTTGAACAGAGAGTATGAAGATGGACGAAGTGCTGCTAAGCATTTTTGCTAGGTCTGCTAACGATTCTGCCAGCTCTCTACCTCTACACACACAAGCGCAAGCGAGCGCACACACACTCACACAACACACACACACACATATATGATATTGTTTAGTCGAGGCTATTTTGATCACCTATCACCAGCTTATATCTAAAATAAATATATTGTAATCCATACTCAGATTTATCGACTTATTTGTTGTGAGAGTGTTCTTCGATTTCGGATTAAAAGTCTCATATAACTGAAAATTTTATGACAATCTAAAATTACATATCTTGATATATCTAATATTGGTTTTAAATTTTGGCACAAGGCCAGCAGTTTCATGGAAGCGCTAAGTTGATTACTTCGACCCCAGTGATCAACTGGTACTTATTTTACAGAGCCCGAAATGATGAAAGGCAATCTGACAATGTAAATACCGCAATAAAATGCCGCTTAGCATTTTGCCCGGCGTGCTAACCATTCCGCCGTCGCGATCTTCGTTATGTCTAATAAATATCTTATGGTCTTCGTTGTACGTATGTATGTATGTATGTATGTATGTATGTATGTATGTATGTATGTATGTATGTATGTATGTATGTATGTATGTATGTGTGTATGTATGTGTATATATATATATATATATATATATATAATTGTATGTATGCATGTGTATATATATATATATATATTTGTATGTATGTATGTAAGTATATATATATATACATATATATGTACCTACATACATACATACCTACATACATACATACATACATACATACATACATACATACATACATACATACATACATACACACAAACGTACTGACATAAACGCACATATATATATATAATGCATTGAGTGAGATGATACATATTTCATCTTCACCACTTCAAGTTTCATCAAGAAACGACATCTGCAAGTTAAATTTTGGAAAGTGAATACGTGCCAAATTGAAATACAAATGATTTCCTGATTTAGTACGATGTACTCGCTCCGTCAATTATTTAAGATGTACAAATATATCACTGACATTATGTATATGTGCTCACACAGATACACCTGCTCGCTTCCCTCCCCATATATACCCGCGAATGTATAAATGTATTATGTATGCATACACTTCACTGAATCTAGACAAATACATATACATAGCATATATATACTATATGTATATATATGTATGTATGTATATATATTATATATATATAATATATATATATATATATATATATAATATATATATAATATTATATATATATATATATATATATGAGTGTATGATATATATCTATATACCTAAAAATAAATATACGCAAATGCGTGTACATACTAGGATAAATGGACTTATTTTGACACGTAGATACATATGCATACAGAAATATGTTAATGCATACGCATAGGTGAGTATGTTTGCGTGTGTTGTATATAATATTACGTGCATATGTGAATTGTACATACATTTGAGCTCGCTGCTGAACTCTCTCTCTCTCTCTTCTCTCTGTTTCTCTTTCTCTCTCTTTAGTTTCCTTGCTGAATGAATTTAGTACAATTTGATGCGTTTTAGAAGTTACTATATAGTAGACTACAACTATTGATAATGAAGAGACACAGTCATCTGTATATTTTCATATACGTAGGCGCAATCGTTGGTGACGAAAACTATTCAGATGGCAAATTTGTTGATAAACTGAACCGTGTGATCAATCATGGGACTATCTGATGCAGGTTGATGCATGTTTATTAAATATAAACTTGTTAATTTATTTACAATATACCCCTAGGCACGTTTCCATGAATTGTATTTCTTGCTTGATGCACAAATTTGTAAAATTTCCTAACATTTTTTCATTATGTAAAATATTTCGATCCTGTTTCGAATTCATTCCTCAGTTAAAGTCTAAATGTAAATTTTGAAACTGTTTCATTATAATAAGGTTATATTTCATTTCGTCCATAGATAAGCTCGTGTTAGCGCAAAGCTTGAAATTGTTTCATTTAAAGCACTCTTAGCGTGGTTTCGCTTTCATTTTATAACGATGTTTAAAGCCTAACTCTCGAAGACACAGGGACTATTAATATAACTGGTAGTGTATCTATTATTTCCCTATTTTCTCATCTTGCAGAGTGTGATAACTCTGATCTAAATGCATTTATCTATCTTAATTACCATATATTAACTAGTGTTACCTGTTATATGACAGGAAATGTTGAAAACAAAATTTTCCTTTAATTGGTAATATGAGATGTTGCTATATCTTGATTAATTGATAGTTACATGTTATTAGTTTTATGAATAGCAATTATTTATTGCAAACAGAGAATAAGAGAAGTGATTTTTATTTTAATTTAATAACTATATTTATGTTGAAAATTTTTTTTTTATTTTATTATTTTTTATAGCAAACATAAAATGAGAAACAAAATTATAATTGTTGTCTTTATGTAACGTTACGTGAATAACATACAGTATACCATCGCGGTACGATAACGGAAGATACCAGGTCAATGGCTACGCATATCCATGAAAAGTTGACTTTCTCCAGTGTACACGAGAAAAATCTAATATAGGAGACGGGAAAACCTAACAAGACTTAGTTAAAGACTATACGAGTATCAACTGAGAGTACCATCATTAAATGGTGTATGATCTTGTGAGTGGAGATCTCTCCTAGCTCAGTAGTCCATTTGAGAGGAAGTTAGGCTAAGAGTTAATGTTAGCTAAAAAAGCATTACACGTCATATGGAAATAAACATTATTAGGTGGTATTCTTATATACTGTATAAATTTTCCCAGCACAATGCTCTCATTTCGTGGTATCGTGGTATTTCTGAAGTATCGTGGTATTTCTGAAGTATCGTGGTATTTCTCTGGAGAAATGAAAAATGCCACACGTCATACCACTTAAAACGAAGCAAAGTAGTATGGTGACGGCATTGATCAGAGAGAGCTTACGCGATGCGAACAGAAGCAGCCTAAGGTTAATCGAGAACAACAAACAACAAATGTGTGAATGCAATATGACTGCACGTTCGAGCATAAACGCAAATACAACTTCAAGGACACACATCTATGTACTTTCACACACTCATACACACACAAAGACACATATGGCCACGCATAGAACCATCAAAAGAAATACTCACATAGACACAAACGTGTGTGTCTTTGTATATATATATATATATATATATATATACATACATGTGCACACAGAAACTTGCCTCTTACCACACGCAACATGAGTAATTAATACGCTTATAAATGCTGTTCTAATGCACCCATATTTGAAAGTTCATCCTCCCAGCAAACACATAAGCTGACCCAGGAACTGAGATACTCTCAATGATTCACAGAGACTATATCCTTCGCTATTCAATTAAATTCACTACGACAATCATTCTTAATTCTTCAATAAACTCATTGAAACGATTATTATCACATATTCTCTCTCTCTCTCTCTCTCTCTCTCTCAAACACACACACACTCTCTCTATCATACACACATGTGTGCACAAATATACACCCATATTCATAAAACTGTATCACTGTAACGCACTCAATTCAGATTATTATTAATTTTCAGACTGAGATTATCTGAAACTCAGTTTAAACATTTGTTCATTTACAGTCTCCGCTATTGATAATAGTTTCTTGTATCAATACACAAAGTAAGCAATGTGAAATATTAGCATTGTGAGATATTAACATTGTATGCATCCCAATGAAATTTCCACTTGTTACTGAATGCTTTCACTCACAATCACCACTTTTTCAATTCTCCTCAGACATGGGAAGCTTTTGTTAGGCTATGCTTCACAGAGGTGGTTTAATAAGACTCATAAATAACCGGAGTGAACACGTTAAAAAATCCAGCTCTCTCTATTCCTTATGTATCCACTTAATTTAAAATCAATATAGATTGAAGAGTTATCTCCCTTGCATGGCTTAGCAAGAATTAATCATTACTGAAGATAACATGCTTTTCTCCCTTCACTAGAAATATTATTCTAAATAATTGAATACTTTTTAGTCTCTCTACATTTGATATTTTAGCTCACCATTCAGAAAGACAACAACCCTAAATCAAAGAGAAGTTACTAAAGTCCTCCCCGGGCTGGTTTTATTGTTTAGTCCCAGACCAACTTTGATCGATCAAATAGATCGATGGTAAAATGCATTCCAGCTATAAACATTCGATTATTTTACGAGTATCTACGAAGCTACTTTATGTAACAGATCCTTCTCATTATAAGATGGCAGGGCTTTATCTGAAGGCTATTAGATTGCTGTTTGCTGCCTGTTAATCAAGTGGAATAGTACATTATATAGAATACTACAATATCCGATAGGACCTTCTCGTTATAAAACGGTAGAATGTTATTTGAGAAATATGTTGATATTTCTAGCCTTTCAATCGATCATTGACTATCTTCTTTGGTATGTCTACTTAGCAGTTTCATACTTAGCTATGTTTCTCAATATTGATTTTGAAGGTAACAGTTCCATGTTCCAGCGGGCATTAGCCAAGTGTATGAAACGAAGGAGCTACAATCGAGGATCAAAAATCTAACCTAGATGTTCAGTTATTGGTTGCGCAGCACAAGCATATATCAGTGGTTTCCTCTCCTCTGCACAATGATTTCAAATAACTATAAAGGGAAAGCTAATGCTTCTGCGGGTGGTCCATATTTTTCTAGAGAGCAATAATAATGGAAAGAAAGAAATGATTTCGACAAGCTATAGAAATCAGGCCACCGAATTACTTGATTAAGGACTTATCACTAGACTGCATTGTTCGTTTAATTGATACGATACCTACTCACTAAACTACTTATTCCATATCTATTCTCCCTTCTCGTAACTGTGCATTCTGTTAATTGATTGGCCAACTGGAAGTTAAAGCTATGTTGATAAGGAATAAATGCAATGTTTATCATGTAATTTTCCAGCTGAAACCACTTCTGGAAATGATCCAAATAATTTATAAGTAATAATAATGTTCAGCAATAATCATATGTGGCTTGAGGCATGTGGTTTCAATGGTTGAATCTACCGATTGATTCATTTTAATAGAAATATATAAAAATAGACGCAGTAGTAAATACTGGAAATGTCTGGA
Organism: Octopus sinensis; assembly: GCF_006345805.1. Classification (NCBI taxonomy): domain Eukaryota; kingdom Metazoa; phylum Mollusca; class Cephalopoda; order Octopoda; family Octopodidae; genus Octopus; species Octopus sinensis. The sequence goes on along the minus strand of NC_043008.1, from coordinate 30,597,933 downwards.
GGCATTGGGTGGAGCATAGAGGCGGAGGCTGTGAGGTTAGGAGTAGATTCGAGGTTGGTGAATAGTGAGATAGGTTGGTAGGTCTGGAGGTGAGATTAGATCGGGATTAAATATTTATTACGGCATTTGATTAAAATTAATTACGGTAATAACATTGATATCATTCACCACAAATTCTTACATCCCCTGTTAGCGACACGTTCTATTTTGTATTATTATTATTATTATTATTATTATTATTATTATTATTATTATTATTATTATTATTATTATTATATTATTATTATTTCTCTTTATCACAAGATTTGTTGGAGCTCCTGGAGCCTTATATTCATAGCAGGATTGCTAATTTCAGTTTAAGGTACCATACTATCTGTTCTTTTCAGCCATCTAATACTTTCCTGGTTATTCTGGCCGTGCCAAGGAGGCACACCTTTGTAACAGTTCTACTGGGCACTCTATTCGAATTTCCTATATATTCCCTGTGATGCCTACTGATACTGTTCCAAGGATTCAACAATAATTGGAACTGTATTCACCTTCTTCATTTTCCATAGCCGGGCAATTTTGTACTTAAGAAGGTTGTTTTTATCTATCTTTGCCTCCCTTCTTGGCTATTCGAGGGTCAAATGGGGCATGCAACATCGACTATATAGCATACATGCTGTATCTTGTCCATTTCCACTAGGTCCGGTCTGTTATGCTCTAGCACCTGATCTGTTTGGATTGGAAAATTCCTGAGGATTTTGCTAGTCTCCGATTCCGTCACTCTCTGTAACTTGTGCTCATACCACGTCTTGCTGTCTCTAGGCCCCACTTTTTACACAGATTCCAATGTAGCACTTTTGCCACAACTTATGGTGGTTTTTGGCAAGTCTATGGCATTCATTCATTCGTGATGTGGGCAATTGTTTCATCCGCTCTATTGCAGATGCGGCACAGCGGAGGCACTTGCTCATTCCAAAAATTGACCCTCTAGCGAAAGCAGAAATATTGTTTTCTGTCACATTTGTTTATTTGTCAGTGGACAAGATATCTCAATATATATGTATATTTGAATACGCATACACAGACACACACACACAAACAGATATATAACATATCATATATATATGTATATATATATATATCTATATATATATGTATATATATATATATAATATATATATATATAATATATATATAGATATATATATATATATATATATATATATATATATATATATTATATATATATATATATTATATATCTATATATATATGTATGTATATAATATATATATAGATATATATATATATATTATATATATATATATATATATATTACGACAGTTGGACACTAGACTCTTTCTCGGTTGTGCATTTCTTCTTAAAATTAAGTTTTCGTTTACTTTCATCTATAATAAAGGTCTTCACCCTTCTACAATTATACACACACATATCTCATTCCACTTTCCATTTTTCCCTCGCACTCGAGGTGGTTCACGCTTCTTTTCGTACACACTTCCCTCACAAACAATTAAGAACTAATTCACACCACTATATTCCGCACCTTCATATTTGAATGTGCATGCATACAACCAAAATACCGAACACACGGCTTCCCCCATATACCAATCGAGGACACATTCCTATATTTGCACATCCACCCATGTTTCCACCCTTCTTAAATTTCTATAAAACGCATTCCCGCTTGCTTTCTATATCCTCGCTCGTTTTTTCCCCCGTTATATCTCTGTCTTGTTCTCATGTGCTTTTCACAATCTCCTGATGAAATACTAAAAGCTGAACAGCTAAGAGTATCTTCCCATTAAAACGTTAAACTAATACAGTATTTTTTAAACCATGTCACACCTGTGTTATATTTCTATTTCCTCTATTGTTCAGTGTATTTTCAATACACGCATGCCCACATACTCACAAACGCAGGTGTGTGGGGGTGTATTTCTGTGTGAGAGCCTTGACTCTACAAATTTGCGAGCCTGGTTCTTATCAAGATCTTTAAGTATTTATGCTAATCTGGATTACGATTATTCCAAAGATGCCAGTCAAATTCAGTTTTAGGTGATGTTACATATAGTATCTAAGAATACGTTATATGATACAGAAATGATATCTTCTGAGGGAGATTGGGATGCACTTTCTAACATATTCTCTCATTTTGTTGTTGTTTATCAATAAATCTATCGTTATCTAATAGAAGGTTGATGAAAAGCAATCCAAGGGTGTGTAGATACTTTTTCAATGTCTAAAGATACATGATTTTAATACAGTATTGTGCAGTATTAAGAAATTAGGATGTCATTTCTAGCAGATCCAGTTACTATCTAGAGGCTGCCTTTTAGTGCTAAAATGTCTGCTTTTGTCAATTAAAATACTGCCGTTTTGTCTCACGATTCGGATAATATTTATACAACACGTATCGATACATTTTATAATCTATAATACTAAAACAAAAAAATGAATTTCCAGATTTTGCTTCAGGTAATATACAAATAACAGTGGGCAATAAATATCTACATGTACGTAAAACAAATATCCTTAAATAACCCTTTCCAACTACATATGGCATAGAACCAACTTGGACATGGAGATGTTTGCTGCCAACCATTCTTGGCAATAACATGGATTTTGGGAGCAATTTAAACCAAGATGCAACATTTGAGTAAATATTGAACCTGACAGTAAGGAAAGCAAATGAAAGTTAAGAAGTAATAGTCTCGAGAACTTTCAAAGAATTAGTGTGCAGCGGTGCCTTATCACACACACACACATGCACACACACGCACACACAGATACACAGACACACACACGCACATACACACACTCACAGACACTCACACACAGACACACAGACACATACACACAGACACACATACAGACACATACACGCAGACACACACACAGACACCGACAGACACCCCACACTCTTTCTGTCTATCGATCTGTCTATCAATCATTCTATCTCTCACTTTATCTAAATATATGTGTACATATGAACATACTTAAATCTCTCTCTCTCTCTCTCTCTCTCTCTCTCTATATATATATATATATATATATATATATATAGATGCATGTGTATGTGTGTTTGTGTGTGTATGTGTGTATGTGTGTATGCGTGTAGGTGTGTATGTGAATGTTCAAGTGTGTATGCATGTATGGGTGAGTATGTTTTATTAAAATGGAATTATATGTAAGTTTTACTTACTTTAGTTATTTTTGCAGCCCTTTTTTCTACAAAACCGACCCACATTCTACTATCTCTATTAAAATACTTTCACAAATATCATACTAATTTCGCTATTCAGTATACATTATATAGAAAACTCACTGTTTTTTTATGCAACAATATTTCTTCATCAGTTGGCCTGACCCGATTTCTTATCTGTACTAGTTTATATTTCTGGTTAAGATGGGCCTAACATGCCCAAGGTGTCACGCAAAGGGATTGAACCTAGAACCTAGAAAGCAACCTTCTTCCCGCGCAGCTACACCTGCGCCTATGTATGTATGTTTTATCTTCACGTTTTTATAGTTCTTCTTGAGAGAGTTCAAGCCGGCCGCTAACAAAGCAGTAATACATTAAAAGTTAAGAAAGTTCCCGATGTCTAAATATGTAGCTGAATTGATGTGTTGGTTGAACTGTCGATGGATAGACTCAAGTGTGTGCATCTATTCACATAGGAATCTCAGGTGGTGAATATTTAGAATGTCTTAAAAATTATCACTGTGCCACTAATAGATTGGATTTGGAGAATCGGCATCAGTTTCTTTTGCTCTTTCTCTGTGAAACGGAGTATTTCTAGGTTTTCTGAACGTTCATTTGTATTTCTAAGTACAATATTTAGCATTATCTATCTCAGCTCATCAAATTATCGTCATCTGATGCGTGTCCTTCAGCACATCAGAAGAGAATAGAACGCAAAACTTTCCTGCTGTTTCTTTTGATAGCAACTTCAGTTAATGATTTATCGCTAAGATAACCAACAGTAGTCTCTAAATTGATGATTGAGGTGACGTTTTAAAAAGTTGTAATTTTTGTTTCATCGTTCGCTGTCTTTATGCAACACAGACAATGAGGAAGCACAATGATGGAACTGATAAAAATGAACACTGAATACATCTACTCTTCTATATCGTCACAAATATTCTACAGTGTTTTTGATAAACTTTTGACGCAATCTGTCCGCATTCAAAGAATAAAATAATTGGATTTTTAATGACGTAAAACAGTGGTTAGCGCATTGTTTGTCCGCAATAAATCTAAAGTAATTTGCATATCAAGTCCATAGAAATAATTAAACATGCATATCATTGAACACTGCCGAATTACTTAGTTTATGCTGATTAAGACGGCATATTTAAATATTTTTGCATCACTCTGACGAAGATAAAGAGTTAATAATCCATAACCGCCTTCTCATATTGCGGAAGACGATATTTAATTAGAGATTTTGTAGGCCGTTACTTACTGTACAAATGAAGGCCGGAAGGCAGTTTCAAAGTATTGTTGTTCCAGAGATATACGACCAGACGAAGTACTTAACGTAGGTTTCGGAGAAAAGACATAGAAAACACATGTGACAAATACATTCTATGTAATTATGTGAGTGCGGCGGCAAACAGTTTAATAATTTAGAGAAACGGCATACAGTCTATTGTTTCCTCGTTGTGGTTGTAGTATATTGCAGAATGAATGTTTCCAGATTAATTAAAGGGATGTTTCTGGAAGTGTTCGAAAACATTTGTCTATTTAGCAGTAGCACTATCCTGGATGTATTACAAATGCTCAAATCTGGAGTGTACCTGTGCTATGTAAACGGTAAATGGAAGTGAAAGACTAAATATTAAATATTTATTTATCGCCCATTTCAAGCCTAGCCAGGCCCGGTTTCCCGGTTTCTCTGGCATATGTGTTCCCCCCAGCTGGACGGACGCCAGGCCATCGCAGCGTTACTCAAGAAACAGGAAGAGAAACAGGGGTCGCCACCCCCCCCCTGCCGGAGCCTCGTGGAGCTTTTAGGTGTTTTCGCTCAATAAACACACACAACGCCCGGTCGGACAATCGAAACTACGATCCTCCGACCGCGAGTCCGCTGCTCTAACCACTGGGCTATTGCGCCTCCAAATATCAAATATTGTGTTGGTTATCTTGTAAATACGTAACTATAAAAAATTATTCGCCTGTTGAAAGGTTTCAGTTCTGAGGAGTAATGCGGTTGTATTGTAGCTTGTTTTTCAGATATATGAAATTATAATTTAGTTCTTGTCAGGAAAATAGGCTATGTTTCGGGAATTTTTCTAGAACATCGTTCCTGGAGTTATTGTATGCGTTACGTGGGTTTTCTATGTAGTGTATATTGAGAAGTGAAATTAGCATGATATTTATGAAAGCGCTTTAATAGAGGTAGCAGCATGTATATCGGTTTTGTAGATAAAAATGGCTGCAAAAATGACAAATCCATTGATACACTATTGTTAAAGATATATCGGTGGAACTAAACAACTGGAATGACATATGCAGCAATTCAGTAGTCGTGCAGTAGCATTCAACTCGACAGAATATACTTGGATGTGCCATTTGACAAAGGAATTTCTTTGCAGATTATCGCGAATATTGATGCTGAAAGCTTTTCTTATATCGAAGACAACGTTACTTCGGTTAAAATTCTTACGGGCGAAAGAAATGTTGTGTGATGCAGCGAAGCCAATTTCCATAGCATGTATCTATACAGAAAGTGCTGTAGAGGTTTCTAATGAGAGAAATAAACTCAATATGACAAAGAAGTTGACAGAGTCAGCAAGGTTACCTTTTCTGTCATATAGGATACACTGTCGCTGCTGTTTCGCTTTAAAGAGACATTAGACCAGACAATCAAAATGGACTGTTATGCCATTCAAAAACATTACCATATAGCATGTTCTTTTTCTTGTTTAAAGTACTACAGAGTAAGTTGGACATATAATGGGACTTTTGGGAAGGAGTTTCGTAGAACCCAAATTCTTGCTCTGAAAATAATAAGTGAGTCATTAGATAGCATTTCCCATTTCACGTCATCATTATCTACAGTAGCAACGAACAATCGCTTCGGTATATTCTGAATAATGCTATCACGAAATAACAAAATCACCATGAGCAACATGAGTTTGATCTCCCACTGACAATTTTTACGATATAAACACATAAAAACAATAACTACTGGAAACAGTTACCTAACTACACCACGACTGCAAGTACTTTCATCACCAACACCACTGCTGCAACACCAGCAGTAATTCCTGCACAAACAGCATATTATTTTGCACAATCGAAACCACAATGATACGGCGTAGAATAGTTGTTTAAACTTATGTCGATTTCAATTAAACTTTTCTCTCTTTAGTAAGTCTATCTAATGTATTAATCTACAACTTGCTGTAGAAGAGTATGACTTGACACAGCAATACCTCCTTTAATATGGAACACTCTGAAATAATGATAAATGGTGCCAGCTCACCAACACATCTATACACACAGACATTATATGGTTTACTGATGCGTCAGTTGGTTTATAGATTACGAAACAGATTTTTATTTACGAGCATTTTCATAACCTTGGGGATTTAAGAGCAAAGTTAACACCGAGTTTTAATTTTGAAGTACATTGTATTGCTGAAAATGGGAAAGACATTGGCAAAGTTCTATGCAGGCAGGGAAAATTTGACTGAATTTCAAGAGTGTTGGCGTAGCTTAAGTACACAAGTATGCAATTTAGATTATATACATATATACATAAATACGTATACATATATATATACACAAATATACATAAATACACACACATATATACATAAATACACAAAACACACACATACGCACGCACAAGCGTGTGTGAGTGGTGTTTGTTTATGTGTTTGCATACATGTGTGCTTGTGTGCGTGTGTGTGTGTATGTGTGTTTGTGTGTGTGCCTGCATATATATGCACATGGATATATGTATACATATATGTATGTAGATATATGTATATGTGTGTAGATATATCTATATGTGCGCGTGCGCATGCGTACATTTTTACATACATATACTTACACGATCATAGAATATGATTAAATTCGATATATATATACATTCATGTATATTTTAATCACTATGCACATAGTTCTTTGTCAGTAAGTTATGTATGTCTTTTGTTTTCATTATATTATCCCTCTGTGTATGGGCTTGAGTGTGCATATGTGTATGTTTATAACCAAATAAATCTCAAGGGTATATGAATGAAATGATATCTAATACAACCACATGCATACACTCACACAAATACATACACACAAGCATCAGATACATAGAGGTATACATATAGCAAGTGACATAAGCACAGAACACTCATGCGGACCTAATCATATACACAAGTTTATTTCAATATTTATTAGCTATAAGACTACATAAGTAACTTAAAGGCTGCTTGTTTCCTCTGTGGCACTTATGATAACATGGCTAGCTCCGTGTATTAAACACTCGGCCCTTGTTTTATTGCATCACTTATTCAAATTTACAACGCGCGCACACATGTACACACACGTATAGGGATCGATGCTAGATGGGTCGAAACAATTGTAGTGATCAATAAATATTGTAGTCACCAATAAACATCCTCTTATCTTCTATCATCCGTCTCTCTCATTAATCAAATACCCAACGAAAACTGAAAGAAAACGTGCTTTACCGGCAAGCTACCAGGTGCCTAACATACGATTTATTATCTCCCTCTATATATGTATGTTTGTACGTATGTCATTATTCAGTATTATTTCAAGATTTCTGGCCAATAAAGAAAGAGCCGGTTTCTAACCTAGATCCAAGGCTCCTTCATTGGAATTTAATATGAATAGGGTATTTTTGTATGTATGTATGTATACGTGCACATTTCTATGTTTTGTATTATGTTTGTCTTCTCATGCATATACTTGCATATCTAGACATACTAATATATACTGAAATGATAAATTTCTGGAAAGTTTTATAAATTTTTATAGTTCCACTAATGGTTTGGATCTGTATTCTTCGAATCAGCTTTCTCCCTTCAGGTTTTGAGAAGCCTAATTTTTCAAGATTGATATTTAGGCAGTGTGTTACATATCCCAGTACTTCAATCATTACAGATATGAACCTGAACTTGTAATAGTTCAGCGTAGGTATCCTCCTTTTCATTGATCTTCAGCATTATGTTAACATCCGCTGGGCAGCTCATATCCACAACTGTACACAGCTTCTATACTCCATCTCAAATCATTATATTAGGTCTGTTGTGCTTACATTTTATTGAGGTCTTCACTGGGACATTCCAACAGTACTCATTTTTATTATGAGTGGCTATGGCTTGTAACCTGGTTCGTATTTCTTTACCCTTGGGTTATTCTTCAGAAGGATTTCATTATATAATGTCATGTATGTATGTATTTATGCAAGTATGTATGTATGTCATTCAATTTTATTTCGAGATTTCTTGTCAATAGAGTTACAGCCGGTTCTTAACATAGATCCATGGCTCCTTCATTGTATGTATGTATGTATGTATGTATGTATGTATGTATGTATGTATGTATGCTTGTATGTATGTTTGTATCTATGTATATGCTATATATATTCTCTCAATCTTCACTCTTTTACTAGTTTCAGTTCGACAGTTAAAACTTGTAAAAAATTAGAGTAAAAGAGTATATATATATGTACACCCTAGAACGGCTGGAATACCACTGTTAGTTTTACTTCACATTCCTTATTTGAAACCACCATTTATATATGGCATTTGGTGAATGAGGGCTTTGAAGTTGCTCCAGTGTCTCTTTCTACTTGCTGATGGTGATTTGGCGATCTTTGGCACTATGCAGTGACGCTCAACACACAAACACACACACACACACACACACATACACACACGCACACACACACACACACACACACACACACACACACACACACACACACACACACAAACAAACAGCGTTGTATGGCACCCACTTTTTGCTTGTAGATGTATTTATTTAAATTGCTGGTACTGAAGCTAAAATGTTCGATTTAGGTTCGTCCAAATTATCTAGTAAAACTAGCAAAGATATGTGATACTTTTACGAACGATATCGATATCTGTAACCGGCATGCGTATATTGCAGATTGCTCAAAGAGTTAGCGCCTATGGTAGTATATAATACGTGTGTTAGTGTATGTGCGTGTGTGTGTAGTACTATGTATAGTTATATCTAAAAAGAAACACTATATGGAAGGCTCCCTCACAACCTGTGGAAAATTTTCTGGTAAATATAATATACATCTATGCATGTATTTGCGTGTGTATGTGTTGTGTGTTTATGTGTGCGCGTGTGCGTGCGTATGTTTACTTTAGATTGTGTACAATTTTGTATATGCTGGAATTTTGTGAACGAATATGGTATATAATTTAAAGTGATATAAATTCATGTCGTGTACCCGAAGTGTGTACGAATGATTATTCTCCTCATAAAACGCTATGAAATTATTTTGATTATATACAAGAAAGAATGTAAATTTTCAATGAATGTCTCATTTTGTCAGTTCAGTCCTATTGTTCTAACTCAAAATAAAATAGAAAACCCGATATGAAAGAACACCGAACAAAGTTTCAGTGGAATTTAGATATGCGTTGTAATTTTTTGAATCTAAATCCAATTGGAGAGGAGTCAATCTTTAATCACTCGTTGTTCGTTGTTGTTTAGCCTCATAACTCTTATGAAAATCATTTTGACATCCCAAACATTTTACAGTCTTTTATCCAACATGGCTATATTCCTTATTTGATGTCATACGCAATCATTCATTTGTCCAAAGGAATTTTAACAAAAGCTATGGAGTTATGCATTTGATTGCAGGAAAGCCTTCCAATATATCTAGCTCGAGAAATTCTCCAAGATATTTTCCAATTCAAATTCTTGACTATCAGAAAGTTAATCTCACTGCTATTTCAAGCATTTCATCCTACCACATTGTAGCGAAGTCCTTAGTTCATTACGTTCTATTGTTGGTTAGCTTGATAATAAATCTGCCTAAAATTTGAACACTTGTAAGAATTCAGCTCAAAAATGTACTTCATGTCGCTGATATTTTATACATTTAGTTAATACCTATCACCAACATAACTGTCATTACTTTTTTTTTTAATGCTGGATTTACTATCACTAATTTCTTATCTTTTTTTCTATTTTCGTTACTTCATGCACTGATAACTGCCTCTAATAATTTATTTTAGCCTGAACTTAATTTTAGACATATTAATAGCTAGCTTCTTGCGTTTCTAAGACACCTATACAATGAATTTTAAAATATAGGAAGGTGTGTTTAAATATTTAGAGAAACTTGGCTTTTATTGATATATTCTAGGATGCAAATGTATAGCAGAATTAAATATCACCTTTTACAGTAAACTAAAAATATCTCAGTAGAATTGATGCTATTCAGTAGTTTCGAGTAATAACGAAAAGCATACTATTAATAGACCGATTCTAAAATGACAAAAGCCAAAATTATTCCAAAAGGCATATCGTGTTAAATTTATCTTTGAAAAGTTCCATAGAGAAAATGCTTTAATTTCCAATTTAAGCAAGAACTGTTGTAAGGTTTGAAGAAACGACATTGCTGGATAATTATATATTGAATTCGTATCAGTCGAATTTCTTGTGTCTTACCTAGGTAAATCATAAATAGCTTTCTCCGTTAGCCTCTCTCTCATACATATATAAATATACGTACAAATATATGTTCATATATATATATATATATATATATATATATATTATATATATATATATATATATATAGGAGCACTCCGTCAGTTACGTCAGCTAGTGTCCCAGCTGATACGATCAACGGAACAGCTTGCTCGTGAAATTAACGTGCAAGTGGCTGAGCACTCCGCAGAGTGTGACAAAGCCGGCCCTTTTGAAATACAGGTACAATTCCTTTTTGCCAGCTGAGTGAACTGGAGCAAGTTGAAATAAAGTATCTCGCTCAAGGACACAAGGCGTCGCCGGGAATCGAACTCACGACCTAACAATAGTGAGCCGAATGTCCTAACCACTAAGCCACCTATATATATAAGTATATATCCAATCAGCAATACATAGAATATCAAGACAGTCAAGCGGTATAAGATTCTATAGATATTCTATTATATTTTATGAATTTGAAGAGCTGCCCTTCTACACATGTGTTAACTTGTAAAATGTAGAATAACTTGTAAAATGTAAAATGTACAATAATACTATGTACTTTATGACATATACACTAATGCTGTCATGTAAAATAAATTATTACACACTAAAAGGAATTATTTTCTGTGATGTTGGCTGCGAAACAACTGTAATCTTATGGATTTCAACTGGTGTGTGTGTGTGTGACCGTGTTCGCGTGTGTGCGAGTGTGCGTGCGTTCGTGTATATACCAGCGTCTTAAAGTAAGATCTCACACCGAATGACGTCATCGAGCATGTCATATACTATTCTTTCGACTTCATTTTGCCGTCTTAGGTATGGACACCGGCTGCAATTAAGGGGTAGTTTGGAATTTTCATACGCCTGTATAGAAACCAGTGAACAAAACATATGATGATTCCTGCTGAAGCCGGCCAGGCTCCATTTAAATCAATATCCGTACTTGAAACAATATCAGATTATGATGTTATATAATTTGAAACTGCATATAATTTGCAACATACGTTAAAAAACAAACGTTGCTAGCTATAAACTGTTTTTCAATGAAACACCTCATTGAATGTTAATTGTGTGTATATATACATATGCACAAACTCTTTTGTCTACTATTATGCATATCTTTGTATGTTAGTATGTAGCTATGTGTATATATATTTATATATAGATAAATACTTGACACTTTATATATATATATATATATAGATGGGGCAACGAAAATGTTTTTATGAAATTAGTTAAGTACGTGTGGCACTTATGAAATGATGGTACTCGATAAAGTTAGAAGCTAATAAAATAGTTAAGCGTTAGGAATGGCTGACTGGGTTTCATATTTTGTTTTATGGGGAGCTTATATTACATTTTAGAAAAGGAAATACAATAATCCATTCTGTACGTAAATACAACATAAAATCAACTTATAAAATCAAGGTATAGTGACTAAAATTATTTTAGATACTACTTTTTACGCAATTATGCAAACAACCGTTTCACCATAATGAAATAACAGTATTCCAGTTATTAATTGATTCAGTATTATCAGTAAGATACATCGTGATAATTTACGTATTTTGATGGTGAATTACATCCTTCAGTAACTAAATCTTTGCCCCAAAGTCATTAGTTTACGCCAAGATTTGTATTTCAATCAGTGATTCTGAGAGCAAAATAATCATGCATGCAACAAGATCATTGATTGCTTTCGATAACGATCAGTAGGTAAAGAAGGATGATGCAAATTCTTTTGATGTAATAATGGGTTGTCTAGACATTGCAGAAATTTGTGAGTTCATTGGTCTTTATCGTTTGTATTTAATAATCTTAATAATTTACAGATGTGGATACTGAGATGACGGAATCGTTATTACACATGATATGAATGTCAAACTGTTAGAAAGTTTGAAAAACAGTCTTAGAGCTACTTAAAACCCGCCTACCATTAAAGATAATTTTGTGATAAATTTTTGTATATGATCACAATATTTCCTATGATGTATCCTACTGCAACAAAGATTCACCTTATAATAACAGGGAGATGAAATTTAGTGTTATATAATTCTATTAATTCTGAGACAGATAGTTAAATAGCAAACATTTCATTGTTTGGTTTAATGCTCCATTCAGTTTTAATGTGATTACATATATCGCTAAAAGTTTTTAGTCATTAAATAAACATTCTCGAATAAATCATAAATATTTTGCGCGGGCGTTGCTGCGTGGTAAGAAGTTTGCTTCCCGACCACATTGTTCCGGTTTCAGTTTCACTGCATAATACTTTGGGTAAGCGTCTTCTCCTATAACCTCAAACCAACCAAATCTTTGTGAGTGGAAACTGAAAGAAGCTCCTCGTATATATACATACGCACACACACACACAGATATATATATACATGCATGTTTGTTTGCGTATGTGCGTGTGTGTTTTTGTGTTTGTCCCGATCACCGTTTGATAACGTGTGTTGGTTTCTTTACATCCTGGTCACTTAGCGGTTAGGAAAAAGAGAGCGGTAGAATAGGTATCAGACTAAAACTGATAATATATATATATATATTCTTATATTTTTTTCTGCGTTTAAACCTCCAACGCGGAATATAGGCCACTTATAATTGAATTCCATATTGCTTATTTTTTCGCATCTATATTTATACTCTGCCATGAATGTCCCCCTTTCTCTATTTCCTTTTGTGTTGAAGACTAAAAAATAAAAAAAATATAAGACTAAAGAAAGAAACGAAAAATTTCAAGTGGGTGCCCTAGTATATACGCTGTCTAATGGCTGAAAACAAGTAAGGCATTTAGTTGTACACTATTTTCCTTCAGGTGTAGCAAATATCAAATTGTAAAGATCTTTAATAGCCAGATGTATAATTAATTATTTCTATTGTTGCAATTGTTTTAACCCGTAAACTGTATATTTAATAATTTACTATTTCAAACCAGCAGGTGTGATAATGTATGTAGAATTCACTAAATAACAAATATAGTTTGGAGGATTGTATCAGGCACATTGCGAATCTCTGTGTGGTTAGACTCCACCAATATTTACACGCATTTATAAAAGTTGAAAGAGATTTTGCCACAAGCTTACCGAACTATGTCTGGTCTTTACGATACAACTACATGTGGAACTATAAAAATTATTGGGAAATATAAGCATATACTCCACCTCCCATGATGGTGTCAATTACTTTGATCTTTCTATTTTACAGTAAATTGATAGGGTATTCCATAAGAATTATCCATTAAACACCTATTCATGTTTTATGCTTTTTGTTGCTGTAGATCATAATATTTGTTTTAATATTCAAAAGTGCATAACAATCGAACTCTAGTTTCGTACCACACTGATGCATAATTCACAATCATAACAAATTTACTTTTGCTAATGAGCACCTCTCATTAATTATTTGTATCATCATAAATTGTAATGCTTTGCTGAAATATTTCAAAATAATTAGCCGTTCAACGTCAGACAGCATTGTATATTACTGGTATGTACTCCAACCAAATCAATAGGTTTCTATTGTTAGTGTGCATCAAATATTCATAAATATTGAAAATTATTTTTTTCATTTCGAATATGAATATAAGAGCGGTTGACTCGAAACTTTATTGCTTGAAAATCGATAAAACGTTTAACACAGAATAGCCATTTCTGAAGATTCAAATTCAAATACTTTTATTTTATTCTACTTTATTGTAATCAGTTCTCTTTTTCCTTCGGATTGTTTGCATTGTTATGTATTTCTTCCCTATACACACACAAACTCGCGCACGCGCACACATATATTTGCACATTGGTATGTGTGTCTATACATACATACATACAAATATATATATATATATATATATACATACACACACACAAACACACACATATGTATATATATATATATATATATATATATATATATATATATATTATATATAATGCATTTTTATATGTATTTATGTATAGATATTACAAGCGTTTGTAAATGTACATTATTTTCTTTATTATCATCATCATTTTTCTTTTTCTTCTTCTTCTATTCCCCCTCCACCCTTTCTTCTCTTCCATCTTCTTATTGTTCTTCTATTAACATATGTCTTCCACTCGGTCTAACAATTTATTCATAACCCACGCTGCATTAGTGATACTCCAATTATTAATGCCGAGCCGTCAACCAATAACATTATGTAAATGAGTTACGCCATTCCCAGTCTTGAATGCATTTGAAAGTGTATTTTTATGAAACTGTCTTTCAGTAGCTTGGAAGGAAGAGGTAAACGATCCATTAAAAGTCTTAAGGAAGACGAATCTATTTTTACTAGTTTTACCCGTTTCGAACCTCCTAAATCGCTCATGATTCCGAGATTTCATGTATGGAATCAGTTTTAATAAGGCATGAGCTCTGTAGGTGGGCACTGGGGCATGATTGTTTACCTAGTGCTAAGGAGGGATAATTTTGATTAGAAGTACATATACTTAACTTCTGAATCAGCAGATAAGAAAATATAATGAGATAATGTAGCCTGGTGTCTATTTTGGCACTTGTCGAATATAACAAACTTGCTTCCATGCAAATTTTCATGAGTCAGAGACGACATCTGAACGAGAATCTGATGGAGATGTCTTTACAGAATGTGTACTAGGAGTCATTGAGACGAGAGTAACACTAAGAGGAATATGTCAGAAACCTGGGTAATAGATTTCTTTTGAGACGTTGTGCTTCTTGCCAATAACAAATATTGTTCGCGTTTCCATTGATAGCAACAGTATAATTGGAAGCTAACAATTGAAAAGTGTTTTGTAGAGGATGAAGCTAATAAAAAGAGTGTATTTAAATGTAGCTGAAAAGTTAGTATGAGAAATGGTAATTGAGTGATAGACAAGTTTTAGCGCTTGGTGTCTGTAGCAATTTTTGAGGAATTAGAAGGGTGTGTTGTCGAATACATATGTATTCATATGTATATGAGTAAGTTTCTGTATGTGTATGCTCTATAGCATACAAATGCATTCAAAGGTGTGACACCCACACATATCATACACACACACACACACACACACACACGCACACACACACACGCACACACACACACACATATGACAACACATAGTATACACCCACATACATATGTACGCATGCACACGTATACGCGTGCAAACATTTCTTACCCATAATTTATACAGTATATGCAGAAAATTTTCTCGTTCAATTTAATTTTAGAAGACAAACTGTCGCTTATAGAATCTACAAGTGACATTATATTGATACCTTTCTAACTAGCAAAGATACAGAGTGGTATAAGTACATGGTAAGGTCTATGAATCAGTAGATGACCTTCTGACAAACAAGGATTTGTTTTGAGTCTCTTGTTGTTGTGAGACTAATATAAAGCACCTGACAAGAAATATTTGCATGAATCTATAACATATCAGCATTCATATCATATACTTTCTCTCATTTTTTCACACATTAATTAAGCATCACATTTCCTTAAACTCTCAATTATTCCCTCACACTTTAGCTTGCGCTCATAGACTAACTCACACTTACACTTCTCTCTCTTTCTCATACGATCACACTTAAATATCCTTTATCTGTCACACACTGACACCACCGACATGACGTTTTGTCTCTAATGTGCTGTCTCTGCATATATTATCTTACTATTCTCTACGTCTCTTATTTCTAATTCCAACACTTCTTTGAAAATCAATGAAATCATTTTCAGTAGACTTAATGTCTATTTTCTTTATTTACAAGAGTTCTGTTTAATTGTGTGCTATAATGAACTAGTATTTATAAGGCATCCCTTGTTTGTTTAAATTATACAAAAATATATACTGCAAATGTTCACCAGTATTGGCTTCACTAAGCCGTTGGCAATTGTCAGAATGTTATTATTTTTCTAACTGTGCGTTTTTAAATGTTTCCTTTTGTCATTAATTCATAACATTTTACTCAAAGATTAGAAATTTTATTATTGGAATGCTCTTAGCTCCTCCAATATATCAGATTGGTTTTGCTATATTCCTGATTATTCCGCATCGAGAGGAAATTCGTTCAAATGCGTTCCAGATGTGATTACTCCGTTGGTTTTGAGACGAAGTATGTCTAACATTTATGTTATCTAGTGATCGAATGTGTAATCTATTACTTAAGGTGACAGAGAGTGACTGATGCCAAGTAAGTTGTTATTTAAAGCCATTCAACTGAATATATATATGCAATGTGTTACTATCTGAAATATATTTATGTAGAATAGGGATATTATTTGAAGATTTCAAGTAATTATATATTACTAGGTGACTGCTTAAACCAAGCTCTGACACAATCATTAAATGTATTCACGTAAACATTTCTAATCTCTAATCTTCAAAAGCCGTATACATTTTGTATCAAGTGACAAATTGTTCTTCGGTAAGTTTCTTTTACCCTGTGCTATTGCAATGGGACAACGTGTTGGAAGAAATTGCAATGGCTTGTGTCAGGTAACTTTTAGGACTCAAACTTTCAATTTGAGCAATGTCAGTAAATACAAATAAGACAAGCAAAAAGAGAAACCTATCTACTTGGGAATGTCTCATATCATCATAAATATATGATTTATGTGTCACTGTTACATAACTACGTCATTGAAATGTAATAATACTTGGATTTATCTTCGCCGGGATACTGTAGCTGGGCTAATAACATTGTCTATCCTTACATACCAAGCAACCATAAAAACGATTGTCTTGGGATTTCAAACCGTGGAGACAGAAGTATTAGTTGATTACGCTAATTTTTTTCTGTCGATCCTGGAAGGCCCAGAAGCAACGGCGTCTGATGAGGATAGATTTTAGCAAACGCTTACAAATAAATACCACTAGTCATGTTTATCCGACCCTTACAATTCCAACCATCACATAGCCCGTATTGCCCAGTCTTTTGATTCAGTGATTTTATGACTTTGATTTTAAGTCTTTTGCGACATCACAGAAAACAATGTCTTAAATTTAAATGCTCCCCGTTGTAATCCATATGCCTACTTAATCATATTACAATCTTGGATATTCTCGCTAAAGAGGACAAAATATCAGAATGAAGTTAATAGCTGAAGGTAAGTGATAGTTAAGAGGGGCAAATGAGAGTATATCTATGAGTTAATTCCATAAGTCAGGGTAGCAAATGTAGCGAATTTCAAAGGTTGGTTACAAAATATAATGAAAATGCTGGAGAAATATAATTAAGTATGCACGTGTTGATTTGTTAAATATCATATAAGTTCTATGTGATATACTTTTTAGGGCACTGAGAGACTGAATAGTTTAAGCGTCGAACAAAATGCATTGTTGCATTTCTTCAAGCCTTAAAGCCTTGATGTCGACTTTGCTTTTCATATCTCCATGGTAGATAAAACAAACTACTAGTTAAGTACTATGACAAATGATAATGTGTAATCCATCTCCACACAAAAAGGCTGGACTTGTGCTTAAATTGGAAACATTTGTTGTATGATTACAAAAATTAGAAACATTTATTGTATGATTACAAAATTCAGAGACAATGAGAGAGCATCATCCTCATCACCACCAGACCTGCTAGAAATATGTATTAAATATATTCAAAGTCACATTATGACATACTACAATTGTATAACAAAAACGATACCTATTGGATATTGCATTCTTTGGTAAACTATCTTCGATCATATTTCCAATCTATCAGGGTTAACCTATATCTAACCAATAGCAATCTCAGCGACGGCGATGAGTGAACAACCTTTGTTGTTGATTCAGTAACTTATAATTTTCTCCTACGTCTTATTATTTCTATTATTCTTCATAACCCTGCTAATACAAAGTCAAATAAGAACAATTTCAGGTATTGTCATACATAATGTATCGGCTGTTGTCTGCATTGAAAGGTAAGTTTTCCTGTTCATAGTAATTAAGTGCAATGTGTAATTTTATTAGTATTTTTAATGTTCACTTTGAGTCGAGTATACTTTTGCGTTTACCATACATCTGAACTTTATTATAGCAAGTATCTCTTATGTTAAGCAACTCTGAATACCTTTGTTATTCATTATTCCATTATCATTCCCGGTGTTGGCTATATTCAAACTAAATGACATACAGACAATCTAATTAACATCAATGCTTTTGCTCGTGTCTAAATGCCTGTTTAGTTTTCATTTTGTATGATGTAGTACATATTGGAAAATTTCCTCAAAACCTTTGTTAAAACCAAAGCATTTAAAACTCATAAAACCTAATGTTCCTCTCAAGTTAAGATTTATTCCTTTATGATTTACAAAAATTAGACATTAATTAGCATGATAAAACTGACAGATCCAGAGGTCACAATTTATAGAAGCGTATAGGTGTGGGTTATAGCTAAAGCCAAATTTGCGATGAAATCTGTCATAGAAATTGATTAAAAATGCTTTGTTAACTTTCTGTTTAAGTTTATTAATTTACCTCACCTTTAACAAGCCAACGAGATAATTTTTCAGTTGTTCGTCTCTTTGTATGAGCTGCAGATCGTAGTTGAGCGCAGTTTGCGGTTGAGTCTATAACATCTAGTATGATGCAAAGCGTGCATTTCCCTTTACCTGATGGGTAATATTGACTGTGAACCGCCCAACTCAAGGGTTAGTGAGGGGTTTAAGCCTCAGTGGCCTGGGAACGATTTTCAACATCGATAATGAAATTTCGAATAGTTTGTTTTAGGCTCGGGGTTAGGCCAACTTCTAGGAAATATTGAAATAACAGTGCGACAGATGAAGTTACAAGTTCCGACATAAACTATACAGGTCATTAACTTAGTTTATCCTGTTTAACCGCTCAAATCCATGAACCTGTTCTACATGCTCTCTTTCAGATTCCGAAGAGAATTGATTTGTGCCGTTCATGTTATTGTTTGTTATCGATCGTCGGCCGAGTCCATCATAAAGAACGCTTTACCACTTTCGTTTGTAATGTAAGGTAGTTAAGCTTATCTTTTTGTCTAGTGGCTGTCTCATAAAACACAATGTGCCAGAGGAGGTAGCACTGACTTATGATAGGCACCTTTGGGAGCCCCAAATTTCTATCAGAGCAGTAGCAAAAGAGAGACAGAGAAAAGACAAACAAAAAAATAAGAATTAAGATTTGAATTAAGAGCCACAATTCTTTATTGATAAAACTAAATTAATCGAGGAAGTTGAAGCATAGCTATGTGCTGACTAAGGTTTTAGGAGGATTGAAAATTATTTTGTGGACTATTCAAATGATAAACTGCTAATGAATAGCTCTCAACAAACCTATGTTCAATCATGCTACAACTTTGTAGAGATTATGTAATAATTCTTGCCCAGTTTGACATCAGAGTTGTTCAAAGGTGCTTTCAGTTGCTGCAGTTTCTATTTGTGGCAGAAAGCGAAAGTTGCGGCATATTTCGCCTAGTTTCGATGGTGAGTTTTCTTTAATGATGGATGAGATATCCTCGCTTTTTTCATGTTAAAGCACACACGCACACACACACACACACACACACACACACACACACACACACACACACACACACACACACACACACACACACACACACACACACACACACACACACACACACACACACTATTGGGTTTTATATAATTTCATAGTTATACTTTGTTTTATTTATATAATATTTTAACATACCCGATTGTTATCTGACATGTTATCTTAAATATAGTGGGTAAATATGTTTTATTTTACAAAGGAAAATTCTTAAATATTCATTCATAAGATTTCCCTTTTCCAATATACACATCATACTTAAATTACTTGTCTAATAAGGTTACATGAGACACATGCATCAGAACCACATGTAGGCGACTTGGTGATCTCATATCATGATAAACAGCGCACGAACTTGCTGCTCAGATAGAATTTTCTTTAGGTCAAGTAGACCATCCCGCTCAAGAGGTCCGTATGCATTACAAGTCATTGGCTCTCATGGCTTCGGATCTTAACTGATTAGAAGTGTTATCATATACATGATTTGTCCTGGTGGCTGAGGATTACAAGAATAAGTAGTAAATAAGAATAAGATTACAAGAATAAGTAGTAAGTGAGGGCATCATAGCTATGTATCGAGTGAAATTCTTTAGAATTTGAATAATTCACCTTCGGAAACATGGGCGTTTCGTTATTATAGTCAATATTGGTAATAATACAGCACATGTCATCAAAGTGACGCTGGGGTACAAATATACGAAACCCAATATACCCATCACGAACACCCGTCTGATAAGGGTACACCAGGCACATGCATCACAACCATATGCACGCCGCCACATGGTGATTTCATATCAAGATAAACAATGCATAACCTTCCAGTTGGGGCTCAGTTATAATTTTCTTCAAGTCAAGTTGTCTATCCCGCGCAAAAGGTCGCTGAATAAGGGTTGTTTAAGGATGTTGAACGAAACATTCATGTTTCCAGAGGTGAATTATCCAAAGAATTCCTTTCAACACATGGGTATCATACAGTTCTATATTTAAGAGCTGAGGAATTATGCACATTGTTTATATTATTTACATTTGATGGATATTTGTCCTCATCTTGTTTGTTATTAACACAACATTTCGGCTGGTACACCCTCCAGACTTCATCAGGTGTCTTGGGGAAATTTCGAACCTGGGTTCTCATTCCTAAGGTATTTTCGATGCTATTATTATTATTATTATTATTATTATTATTATTATTATTATTATTATTATTATTATTATTATTGTTATTATTGTTATTATTGTTATTATTATTATTATTGTTATTATTATTGTTATTATTATTATTACTACTACCACCACCACCACCACACCACCACCACCACCACCACCACCACACCACCACCACCACCACTACTACTACTACTACTACTACGACTACTAATACTACTACTATTATTATTATTATTATTATTATTATTATTATTAACATGGCAAAGCGGCATAATCGTTAGTATGGTAGGCAAAATGCTTAGTGGTATTTCTGCGGCTTTACGTTCTGAGTTCAAATGCCATTGGTATCGTTTTTGCCTCTCATCCTATCAATTAAACAAGCAGCAGTCACATACTGAGGTCAATGTAATCGATTCACCCCCTCCTCCGAAACTGCTATCATTATGCTAAAAGTTGAAGCCATTATTAGTATTTTGGATTTCAATGAGAACGAAGCTATTACATTGACATTCTCTCCCACCTTTTGGATTATTACATCCTCCAAGGATTTTTCAGTCGTTAAAAGGGTTTGCGTCATGTAAAGTTATTTTGCAAAGCAAGATTAGTTTGTTCTTTTCTATTCTTTGATATTGTGGACCTTGAATTGGTTCGAATTCATTGCAAAGTTGTTGTTTAATCGAGCAAACACATACGAAATCTAAAAGAAAGAAGCACTTTTTTGACAGCAGAGTAATAAATTTTAGAACTTGAAAATTGTTTATGGTCATGAACAAAAATATTATTTATTCTGAGACCTTGCTCGGCAGCAGATAATGAGAACAACCGCAAGCACATGAAAAATGACACAAGAGCAAATGTTTAGGGCAAATAATACCCCCGTGAAATTAGTTTTGGCTGAGTTGCTTCCAGAGGACATCTTGAACTTGAAATATACGCATTCTGAATGGGGCTGGTGGCAGAATTGTGTTCAAGGAGACTAAATCTCTTCGCACGAAGAATACAGTCAAAATTGGGAAAGAAAGAAGCAAATCCTTTTTGTTACAAAGAAGAAAAAGAAAAAAAAAATTCCTGTACTTTGAAGGGAAATTTAAGACAGTTGCAGATCACTTAATATCTTACAAAGACGAAGAAAACTCTTTAACTCGTCCCCATATTTAATTGTATTGCGTCGGTCACCTTTACTCAAGTCGTTTGTCTCACCCTCACAAATCTATACACTTCTAGCTAAATGTACCATAATAACCAGGGCGAAAGATGAGGGGACAATACAATACAGACATAAAGTGTGGGGTTTCACATATAATAGAATCATAAATTAAAAAGTATACACGGTACACATTAGAATGGAAGTATACATAATACATGACACTAGACAAAGAGGTGGGGGAGCATCGTAATGGGGAACACCCTAATTTAGACGACCTCTAGGCATAATCAAGGAATAATCCAAGATCACCCTGAGTATCAACGACGAGAGCCCACTCCAACTTCTTTCTTCTCACAGGTCTACACTGTGAGTGGTACCATCCACTCTTGCTATTTTTGCAACTTTCACTCACCTTTTACTTAATTCGCTCGAGGACAGCACCTTCCTCTCCACTTTCACTTACCTTTTCAAGTAAAACTTGAAAAAGTCGATGAGTTCTTTACCACAGAGGAAAGTTTCTGTCCTCGTTCCCTTCAGCCTCGTCCACCAGATAACCACTTTCACCACAGCTCCCAAACATAGGAAAACTGCTTTGCCATCCCAATTAAAGAGGGCGGCGGGGCAATCATCATTATGGACTCGGACGACAGACGGATCTGTCTTAAACGCGACAGCATCTGTTCGACATAACTCCACAAGTCAGCAATGCCTGGATACTAAATAAGTGCATGCAGAACGGGTTCGTCGCTCTGCGAGCACCTCAGACAAGCCCGTCTGACAGCACAACTGGAAATTATCCATAACAGTCCTCAACCGGAAATTCCTACGGAATAGACTTGCCAGTTCGTTTTCGCTGACTCTTAGGGACTCCCCGGGGACATCGTCGCACTCTCCCGTTACTAATCCTCTGTAAATATCTAAAGTGGAATATCCAACGATCCTGTTGCTCGACTTATAATAACGATAATAGCTGTTTCAAATTTTGCACAGAGCCATTAGTTTTTGAGGGTGAGGGAAAGTTGATTACATCGATTGATTGGTACTCATTTTATCGAGCCTGAAATTATGAAAGGCAAGGATGAATAACGGTATTTGAACTGAGAAGGTAACAAGCTGACAGAAATCTGACTTGGGGTCGATATAATCGACTGCTCCCTTCCTCTCAAACTTTTAGCTTTGTGCCTATATGTTGAAAAAATGATGGTATTATATTGGGGAGGATTTTGATATGGTGATAAAAAGCAAAGAATTTGATACCGTTTGCATTATAGCTACTTTCATTGTCATACGGCTTCTGTTCAGTTGTACTTTAAAATTATGAGACAAAGAACAAACAAAAATAAATGCCCTTGGGCAAATCATGAATGTCAAAGATATCAAATTCATCTCACATTTCTCTAAAAATCTAAGTTGTTTTGTCTATACAAGACATATTTTTCTTTGTGTATAGAATATAACACATACACATATATATATGGAGGATGGTGTTTGCTCTCTTTTCTATTCTATGAGATATGCCAGGCGCAAGTTTTATTGATTTCTTTTGCATTAATAAAATACACATTTATAGAAATATGACAGAAATGTTTTAAACCTTTAAAGTTCAAACATATTGATGTAGATTTATATTTTTCAATTTTCATCTAATCCATAGAGATCAAATAATATCTTCTTTAATTCTCTAACAACGTGATAAGTTAATGCAATGATTTACATATAAAAAAAGAATACGTTGAACTACCATAGTAGTGAATAATCCAACTTAAGTCTTTGTGATGCAATTAATTTCTGTTTATTGTAACTCGGAGATCACAAGAATAGTTTTCACTCTTAACACACACGTGCGGTTTTGTAAGTCATTAAGCTTCCAACAAACAGTGAAATTTTGTTGAAAAATTTACGACTATATTTCAACAATGATTTTTCTAAAAAAAAAATGTATTATATATATATATATATATATATATATATATATATATATATATATAATCACACACGCACACATGTATGTATACATACGTACACATCTAACTAGATATCTATGTGTGTATATATATATGTATCCAAAAGTGTACATATGGACGTATTTCGAAAATCCATCAGAACTAAAGTAATAATGTATGCATAACATGAGAATTTCAATTCAAGTATTGATTTCAAATTTTGGCACAAGGCCTGCAATTTCGGTAGAGGGGTAAGTCACGTACATCGACCCTAGTACTTAACTGCTACTTATTTTATTGACCATGAAAGGTATGAAATGCAAAGTCGACCTCGGCGGCATTTCAACTCACAATGTAAAGACGGACGGATTGCCACTAAGCCTTCATTTAAATTCAAATGTTAAAAGTGTTAAGCTAATTCACTTCACATATTCCTACATACATACACACGCACACACACACATGCACACGCAGAAATGTATATATCTTCAAAGTAGAGAAAGTAGAGCCATCTTGTATGGTCAGAATCCAGGTACCGATGATATAAGAACCAAGACAATACTGGATCAAAGTTAAACCCTAACTTCGAGAATTCTCACCTTGTGACAAAAGCGGAAATCTTTGAAATCCAAACCATTATAATTTATCTGATTTGTTAACTTATATTTTGAGAATAAATATGTTTAATTTTACGACAGTGGGTTATCAATTCGTAAGTTTTCTTTTTTCCTGTGGAGATATGTGACGCTCACATCATTACAATTGTTTATGTCGAGTCACTATGGGTAACTAGTCACATTTCGTTTTCTCTTTGAAGCATTTCTAAATGTCCTAACAAAACGTTTTGCAGTTCAGTGATGAGCCATATGTGCATCATTTTATTCACTTCTTGGTTTGTGTAAAACCAACGTCACTTGATAGTATTTTTAGTGCATCAAACGGATGAAAGTGAAGAAAAGAAAGTATAGGACAAAATATAGGTTATCCCACTACTTTAAATTCAATTTCTAGAGGACTTCATCAGTGATCAGTGCTAAGAGAACACGTATTGTTGGGTAATAAAACAATACCTTTCGACAGTTGTACTCAGTATTTACTTTGAATTGCAGAGAGTGCCTTATCACATTGAACCTAGCAGTGTTCCCCTTTGATTTCCTTACCTGATAATGCTCTATTATACATCATCACAAACTTCCTGAAACTGTCAACATCATCTGTGCCGATGGCTGACTTTTGAAATAATCTGACTGGCGCTTGTAGGTTTTTCCATTCTACATTCTAGGACTTACACTTAAAGTGAGTTAGCTTTTAATGGCTAGGTCGACTTTTCACAACCTGCATACGTTTGTAACAATTTATTTCCTTTCAGAGGTATTTATGATTATTACCGTCTTGGTATCACGTGAAATGTTATTTTCCGAATAAACCATCACCCGCTATAACAAAATGAAAGCGTAACGAGGTATGTTCTCATTTTTACTCTTTTTACTCATTTTACTCATTTACAATAATTAAATTATTGTTTGTTTTAATAATTAAGTCCCAGAACAACTATCATCGGAGAAGCATTCTTATTGTGACAATCTTGTCTTTTTCTGTGACACAGTGCAACTAAGTACAGACTCAAGAGGATATTCTATGTTACTGTAATGGGCTACTAATTCTAGAAGACTAAGCAATCACTTCGTTTTATCTTACTGCAGATGGGAATGGTGTCGGAGAGTGTAATTTGCCACACAATAATCTCCGATGACTCATTCAGTAAAGAACGGTAATGATCATAACAATTGTGGGCCCACAAGATATCGCGATACATTGCAAAATAACAAATGATACATGAGTGTAATTTTTCCCAATAGGTAATATAATTTTCTCATTCACTTAAGTTCATAGAGCCTTAAATTTAGTAAGGGGCCAATGGACATGGAAACCGTAGAAAAACAAAAGGGTAAGCATACATATAATCACACATATGTATGCATACCCATTACTGGTGGAACATTCTCATCTAAATTTCTATTGAGGGCAAACATAAGAAGCCTGGGGTAATTGTTTGGGATAGAAAGCAAAAATCAAGAGTCAACATGGAGGTCAACAGCTTGATGAATGTAACTCTCACACAAAATCAATGACAATACACTGTTTATGAACGAATACTGCAAAGTATTTGCTCTGATTAAAATTCAGATTTATATCATTGGTTATTGGTGCATTTAGGAATATTCGTAGATGTTTATGTGGCACACTGGAAAACCTATATGTTTTTAGTAATATATGTAGTCAAATTAACTTGATCCATACAGTCGTTGTCCGTAAGCGTAAGAGTAAATATATGCAAGAATTTTCTAAAGTTTCACTTTAACACTTCTCATTGTTATTATCCAAATTTTGGCGACAGAAATTTGTTATTAAGTTAGAAAACAGCTTCTTATTATGAAGAACTGAAATATTTAAAGATATCAAAAAGCACACACTTACAAGCTCACGGAGATAGTACTTACATACATATACAGATATATATGTATATATATACAGTATATATATATATATATATATATATATATATATATATATATATATATATATATATATATATACATATATATATATATGTACATAGATGTGCGTATATTTATGTGTTACACACACATGCACACACATACATATATATATATGCATACGTACCTATGTGAACAAATACTTTATATATAATATATATATACATGCATACATTCATACACACACATATATGTATGTATGTATGTATGTATGTATGTATGTATGTATGCATGTATGTATGCATGTATATATATAATATATATATATATATATATATATATATATATATATATACATATATATACATATATATGTATGTATATGAATTGCTTATCAACCGACCACCAATTACAGAAAAGGGTTTGTTTGTCTGATTGTCTGCTTATGCTATTGTTAATTTCTTTTCAGAGAAAACGAATGATAATCAAATGAGAAATACTTTTTCCTCCTATCAAAAGTGATTTATCAAAAAACATCTACAAAATCTAATTTAGTTTGCATACACAATATGATCTAAATCTTTTATTGTTTATCTCCATAAACTGCCAACTATCACTACCATCACTACTGCTGACACCGCCACCCTCAACCCGACCACTATCACCACCACCACAACTACCACAACCACTATCACCATCACCAGGACCGCTACCATCACCAATACAGGCACTATTACATCAACCGCTACAACCAAAACCACCGCCAACGGCATCACTACACAAACCACAGCAAAGACCAAGACCACAAGCACCAGAAAGAACAACAGCACACCACCTAAGCATCATCACTAGCACCACAAATGCTACCACCACAACAGCCACAGCCACCACCGTCTTCGCCGCTACTTCCGCCAATAACAACAATGTCGCCATTTCCGAGTACAAAAACAATACCACCACCACCACCACCACCATCACCACCACCACCACCACCACCACCACCACTACTACTACTACTACTACTACTACTACTACTACTACTACTACTACTACTGCTGCTGCTGCTGCTGCTGCTGCTGCTGTTGCTGCCACTACTACTACCACTACTACTGCTGCTTCTGCTGCTGCTGCTATTACTACTACTACTACTACTACTACTACTACTACTACTGCGACTGCTGCTGCTGCTGCCACTACTACTACAACTACTACCACTACTACTGCTGCTGCAGCTGCTACTACTACTACTACTACTACTACTACTACTACTTACTACTACTACTACTACTACTACTGCTACTATAACCGCTACTAAAGCCGCAAGCGTTACACCTCCCCTCTCGCCGCGTCCCAGCAGAATTACCTCAAGTACTTACATTAATGACAATACCAACACTACCATCGCCACCACCACGATAATGACGGCAACAACAGCAAAAACAACAACTACTACTACTGCCACCACCACCACCAACCACCACCACCACCACTACTACTACTACTACTACTACTACTACTACTACTACTACTACTACTACTACTGCTGCTGCTGCTGCTGCTGCTGCTGCTGCTGCTGCTGCCACTACTACTACCACTACTACTGCTGCTTCTGCTGCTGCTGCTATTACTACTACTACTACTACTACTACTACTACTACTGCGACTGCTGCTGCTGCTGCCACTACTACTACAACTACTACCACTACTACTGCTGCTGCAGCTGCTACTACTACTACTACTACTACTACTACTACTACTACTACTACTGCTACTATAACCGCTACTAAAGCCGCAAGCGTTACACCTCCCCTCTCGCCGCGTCCCAGCAGAATTACCTCAAGTACTTACATTAATGACAATACCAACACTACCATCGCCACCACCACGATAATGACGGCAACAACAGCAAAAACAACAACTACTACTACTGCACCACCACCACCACCACCACCACCACACCACCACCACTACTGCTACTACTACTACTACTACTACTACTTCCACCACCACCACCACCACCACCACCACCACCACCACCACTACTACTACTACTACTACTACTACTACTACTACTACTGCTGCTGCTTCTGCTGCTGCTGCTACTACTACTACTACAGCAGTAACATCCACCACTGCAGAATATTACCACAATCAAATTTGTAAATTTTACAATCAACATCAGTAATACCAAGGAGCTCATCATGTTGCTCGTCATAAGCATCAACATCATCACCATCATAATGATCATGATCATTCTCATGACTATCAGATCATGATCATCATAAGGATGATTGTGACCATCATTAATGACAACAACAACAACAACAACAATTCAATGACAATTAAAATGACTGCCACTATCCCAAGTGCTCACGTCATAACCGACACTGATATTGTGACACCCACCACCAACACTACCACCACCACAACCACCACTACCGCCATAGCCACAACCACAACCATGACACGACGACAACGACCATCTCTACCACCACTACCACAATTATCAACACTGCCAGAACCACAAGCACCACTACCACAGCCACCACCACGCGACTAACTCTGCAGCTAAAACCATCACCACCACCGCCTACCATCGCCGCTGCTGCCACCGTCACCACCACTATCACCACCACTACCAATGCAAATAGAGCCAATTAAACACTATACCGCCACAAACCATCTGCACGAGAACTTCCCGCCACCTCCGTCGTCACTGCTACTTGTAACAGCGAAACAGCAAAGTCAACCACGACCACCACCACTGCATACTTCACCATCATCCAAACGCAGTCACTACCATAAGCACCAGCAATACCACTGCAACCATAGCAACAACAAACAGCACCACTACCACACCACAATCGACACTGTCACCACACCAACATCACCGCTACAACTGCACCGCTACTTTACACACTATTACCACCACCACCACCACCACCACCACAGTCACAGCCACCGCCACCACCCTCCACTATCACCACCACCAGAAGTACTACGAGTGCCACAAATTTCAACGCCTTCAACCACTCCTAAAATAACAATCCTTACGAAACCCGAAACACCACCTCGCCACAACTTGTCTCTCCGAAGCAACAATTTCAACCACCAACACCACCACCACCACACAAGCCATCATCACCTGAAACGCCATCACCCCCGTCACCACGTACTACAACCACGGCCATCACCATAACCACTACTGCTATTACCACCACTACTACTACTACTACTACTACTACTACTACTACTCAGCACCACCACCACCACCATTGCCTCCATTTTACCACCACCTCCATCACTACCACCATCACCACCACTACTACCGCCGCCTCCACCATAACCGCCACCACCTCCACCACCACCGCCACCACCACCACCATCACCACCACCACCACCACCGCAATTTACACAGCTCCCAACACTAGTGAAAGCATCTCTGACCACAACTACTATTACTACTGCCCCGCCCCCACACACCAACACATCATCACCACCAACAAACAACAACACCACCACCACCAACGCAACAACAACTACCATCATTACAACCAAAATCATGACTATCAACGACAAGATCACAACCACCACCAGTCCCAACACTAAAACATCAACGACCACGACTACTACTTCCACCAACACTCCACCACCATAACAACAACAACACCATCTTTACTGTAAATGCTACAAACAATGCGTAACGTTCCCATAGTTACGGATTATGATAAATGAAAAACAATAAAAAATTGGAAAGAAGCGATATCGGCAAACAAAATTGTATTGTGCAAAAAAATATTGTTTGGACTTGTTTTAATTATTATTGTTATTATTATTATTATTATTATTATTATTATTATTATTATTATTATTATTATTATTATTATCATTATCATCATCATCATCATCATCATCATCATCATCATCATCATCATCATCATTATTATTGATGTTGTTATTTTCCGAGATAGTAATCTGCTTTATGAAAATATTAAATATCGATTTCTGTTCTCGAAGCACAAGGCCAATATTCATATAGAAGGATGTTACATGTAGCGCATTTATTGAGCACAATATATTACTGTTGGTTGGTACACAAAATATTGCAAGATCTGCAATACTGAAGTACCTACCAAAGCTGGCAACCCCCACCCCTTGTCTTCTCTCTTCTTTAGACGCACTTTCTTTCACCAGGACGAATTTAATGAACTCGGTTTGCTCATCACTTGGAGGATAGTCGTATTGTAAAAGACTTACCATGTGGTGAATTGTCAAATTTTACCGACAGCTGAGGTACAAAGATGTATGTATAACATGAAAACAACTCTGAACTGTAGGACGCGGAAGAGTTCAGGTCTCCTCGTATCATGTCAAGGGAGTGGATAAATTAATGGTACTTAATTATTCATCTGTTGAGCAATGTAAGGTAAACCGTAGGCCGTTTTAATTTTGAACTTTTTTCCGTATGTGTCCCAAAACTTTCTATTAGTTGTCAAATCATCCAAACCAAAATTGATTTGGGAATGTGGGATTGCTATTTGTGAGAACATCTAAACAACAAGAGACTTGTAAATGTGGGATTGCCGTTTGTGGAAACATCTGAATTAACAAGGGCGTTGCGAATATGCGATTCATCTAAGCGGCAAGGGATTTGAAATTGTGGGACTGAATATTTTTTCTCTGAAATTATCCGAACAACGAACGGTTTGTGAATAAAAGGTTCCTTAGCAGCATCGAAGTTTGAAAGCTTGGATTATTGTTAATGAAACTAAAAGCAATTCTGAGAATTTCGAAACGAAGACAGCATAATACACAGAATATATTTGTCAGGAAGAGTCACGATAAAAATATTTGTACTGCCAATTTGTAGTGTAACGTAAGAAGTGGGATTTGTATAAAATAAAAACTTAGGCCGTGTATAATGAAATACATGAAATTCCTCACTCTAATGTGTTTACTTGCAAATGCAATAGCTTAGTGGTTGGGGTGTCAGGTAAAACGCCAGGCTTGTCTTATGATCAAAGGGTCATTGATTCGATTTCCGGGATAGGCGGTGTGTTGTGTGTTTGTATAAAGCATTAAGTTTCATGATGTTCCAGTTCACTTCACCGAAAATTTAGTAGTAGCCGAGTATTTGTGTAAATTTCTTTTGATCCAAACGTCGCATCCGGTGTGTTCTGGATAGCCATGTTGTAGACTGGCTGACTGTATCTACATTGCTCACGTAAAACAATTAGCAAAAGCATCGCTCATGCGGCCAGTCATACTCGCAAGCAAGAGAAATTTGTGATATGTTTCTCTCAGTAACCTTTACGTGTATTAGTAATTATCTTATTTCACGGGAACTAGTGGAGTCCAGGAGATTTTGTTACTTCGTTTGTAAGTTATCCAACGATCCGGTTTCGAAATAGAATTTATGTAATTATTCATAAAATTGAGGACAATTAGAATTAATATTCTCATCCACTATATGTCCTATACTTATTCTATTCATTAATGAAGTATGCTTATT
>NC_043008.1:30550431-30557931 GCF_006345805.1 Octopus sinensis | reverse complement strand
TGACCATGGGATTGCACCTAGAATGTTACCCTCCTAGACACAAGTCCGGGCAAGGTTGTTTATGGAAGACCAGCAGTCGCCCATGCATACCAGCCTCCCCTCTCCACGCCACCAGTGTTATCCAAGGGAAAGACAAAGGTCGATACAGCTTGGCACCAGTGACGTCGCAACTCATTTCTACAGCTGAGTGAACTGGAGCAACGTGAAATAAAGTGCCTTGCTGAAGAACACAACATGCAGCCCGGTCCGGGATTCGAGCTCACAACCTCACGATCGTAAGCTCGACGCTCTAACCACTGAGCCATGCGCCTTCAGTATCAGTATATATATATATATATATATATTATATATATATATATATATATATATATATATATATATATATATATATATATATATATATATATATATATATATATAATATATATATATATATATATATATATATATAATATATATATATATATATATATATATATATATATGATAACATGACAAACTTCGTAATCATTAGACTGTTGCATCTTATGTAAATTTACACACTCACACGCCGTCGCACACGCACACGCTCGCCCGTGCACACCCACACGCCTGTGCATACGCACACGTAAGCACTTTTGCATAAAATACTTTTGCAATAAATAGACACTTATATACTAACATGGTCAACAAATTCTGAGTCACAACTCAATATCAAATAAAGATCACTACACAGAAATTGATACATGACCAAAACTTTAAATCAGCTGAGTACGAAAACACATGCACGAAGTTGTGGAATTATTATTTGCAAATTAATGTATACTATTTTCTTCTGTAAATCAGTAAAATGATTGTTCATTAATAAATTCATAATATCTTAAATTGTAATTGTTGTTGTGCTTGTTTTTCGTTGTTACTGCTTGTGGCGTTGTTAATTGTAGAAGACTGAGTACTAGTTTAAAAATGAGTTCTACAGAGTTACTTCAACTGCTTAAAATTACAGCTGAAATCCCCTCAGATCACGCACATATCGTCTTAAGAAAGAGCACATTAGCTAGCGCAATATTGTAATTGTTACAACTAGTACATATTTTGCTGCAGTTCTGATCTGGAGAGACATAACAAAAACAACAGCACCAACGACAACAACAGCATCATCATCATCAAATAGGCACAAGGTGACGAAGATAAAATGTTTACGTGGTTGATCTGATAGAAATATTAGCTAAATCTCTCTAAAATCACACACTACCCTTTTATAGGAAGGAAGGTCA
Source organism: Octopus sinensis (assembly GCF_006345805.1). NCBI lineage: Eukaryota > Metazoa > Mollusca > Cephalopoda > Octopoda > Octopodidae > Octopus > Octopus sinensis. The sequence continues at coordinate 30,556,675 of NC_043008.1, read as the reverse complement.
CAATTAATTATGTAGTTCTAGATATACTTCTAGGAAGATGGATATGTCATTGTCCCATTGGTCCCAATAAGTTACTTCGACAACAACAATGCTAACAACTAAACACAAGGCCAATATTTGTAGGAAAATTGTTTTGTTGATTCATAAGACTAATATCATAGTAATGGCAGTTATGTATTTTCCCTTGAGGTTATAGCTTAGCTAACCTCAGCTGGAATTGGGTTTCAGAATAAGGAGAACTCTGAAAATACAGTATTGTGTTTTTCTATCGTCCGGTGAAGGCTGCGAATTAACACAGATCTTAAAGTGTTGGATAAAATCTATTGCAGTACTTATTCTACATCTCTATGATCTAAATTCTAAACACTTAGAGGTCAGATTGCACCTTCTCTCTATCGAGTACGTAACTAAAATGCTGATCCAAGTTAGTGGATTGGCGGGGGTTTTAGAGAGTTGGACGAGATATTTCAGCTTTTTGTGTTTTGAGTTCGAAATCCGTTTAGAGTATCACATCCGATTGTCGGCCTTGAGAAAAGGTGCCAAAGCACAGCGTAAGAGAATCTGGCTCTGGTATATCTGTCCAGTCGGTATGTATTCTCATTGTTTCAATATAATTGTATTGTAGTGACAAGGTGTTTTGCAAACCAAAAATTGTGGAGATCTAATGCATATCTTTTTCTTTTCACTAATCAATCTCAATAGCAAGTGGCCCCTTCCTTATGATTTCAGAAACATTAGGAATATTATGGTCAACAAAGAAACTTCATCATCACCAATATTCAAATATGTGAAAAAATCAACCAATTCTGTGGCACTTTGGAACTGTAGTATGTAGGGAAACAAGAATACCGTGAACGTAAAAGATGAAGAAAATCACTTGAAGTTTGATCGATCAAACCTATGATCAATGACATTCCGACCGTGACCAATCCCTCTTTTTACGCGTTTGTTTACTATTTAATGTGAACTTTCCTTATGTAGCAGATTGGCGATTCATTTGAGCAAGAGTAGTGTGTTATTTCTAGCGTGTGGAGCAACTACCCAAGGGTAAATTATTGGAACGTGAAGGTGTTAATATGATTTAGTACACTGTTGAAACATTTCAATGTCTCTTTTAGAGCCGCTGGGAATTACATGAGTGTTACAACTTCCTATTGATATCTACACACACACACACACACCCACACCCACACATACACATTAAATACAAGGCCTCTATTACTGATGATAAGAAACCACTATTAGTAAAAGTAGAATGAGCAGTGTGTTGCTCTTTTACTTATTGGATGGCAAGACATATTACATTCAAGTAATGAAAATAAAAATAAAACCGTATTGATAAAATAAACAAATCTTTCCTCAATGGGTAATAAAACGAACATTTCTGATGGGTTAGACATAAAAATAAATTTAAATGATAAAGAAAATCCGAAATAAAAAAAAATTCCCAACAACTCTTTAAAGTTAAATTTCCAATGTTAGTTTATATATGTATTTTTTCTAAAGATGAGATTTCGTGATTTACAAGTATATATATAAAAAAAAGAACAGAAAAATGTATGTCTGAAAGAATTGTTTTCATTGCGCAGCTAGAAGTGCCATGCTTTAAAATAATAAAAGTTAGACCTACTTACCTCTTTTAACGAAAGTTCCATTCACAGTGGCTGGAAGAGAGTAATATGAGTATGGAGTAGTGAAAAATTGTAATATATATAGTTTATCTCTTAAAACAACTAGATTCCACCATTGATTAAAATGGTATTAAATACAAAATCACAATAAGAATCTAAGCAATAACATATATCAACAAAAAATTTTATAAAGCATTTAAATAAAACATCAAAGTACAACATAAAAATGTAACTGAATAAATAATATTTGTAAAAAAAAATATCTTTTTGGCTCATCTAAAGAGATTTTCATCGTTTAAAGATGAAAGATTTTGGACGCCTAAATCTAGCTTGCTGTTTTACTGGCGCTTATTACTACTGACGCTGGGGAGATGATAGTAAATATAGACTTTGGCTTGAATTGCAAATAGGAGAGACTGACCAAATACCCTATAGTATTTAGTTACAACATTTTGCATTTGGAGTCGATAATATAATCACCAGTCAAGTAATGGAGATCGATTAAATCAGCTAAATCGACTCCCTGAAATTTCTGGCTTTGTGGCAAAGTAAGAAACCAATTATTAGATTAGTAATTGATGCTGGAATCGATAGAAACCTCAGACAGAATAGTTTGTTATTATCTCTGTGAATTCTGAGTTCACATTTAGATGCAATATACTTTATATATTCTCCATCTGCGAGCTTGGTGAAAAAATGCCAATATTAAAATAGCAGGATCGCTAGAATTGCTCGAATTATTTCCAAAAATTATGTGCAAAAGGTTCGACTTTTTAGATCATAAAGTCAATCAAGAGTTGGATCTAAGAATTGGATGAATGCAGGGCTAAATGCCTCAAGGGAGTTAATTATGATAATTTAAGGTGGGGATTAAATTGTTCTGCTGTTGATTTTTCTGTCCATGCATCTAAAGTGACTGAAAAGGTTTCTCCACAAACTCACCACAGTAAAATAAGCCATAACGCGATGCGTGTGAATGAACTCTTGCTCTTAAACGTATCAACCGAAAGCGTCATCATTAGTTAGAGCACAAAATTACATCTCTGTGCATTATCTATTTTAAGAGGTAAGGAACTCTATGACATTTATTTCTTACCCAAGAACGCAGGCTAGGTAATTGAATTGAACAATTTTTCAGATTTCGATGATCGATATATGTATGTAATAAGTTGATGAGCGCACGAAATATCAAACAAAAAATATATAAAATAAATGCGATAAAAATATACATGAATGCTGCAAGATATGCTGAATATTATCAAGTGTCAAGAAGAGAAGGATAAATAGATAGAGAGGGAGAGAGAGAATATATATATATATATATATATATATATATGTATATAGGTAAAAATAAAACCCAAGTTAGTAAGTTTCGAGCAGTCCGTAGAAGGTATCAAAATCAACTTTAAGGAACAATAGTAGTTTATTGACGTAGAATGTAACTTTTTCCCATATCGAAGTACGGTAAGCTGAAAAAATTATTCTATAGTTCACGGTTTGCAGCTGAGGTTTCTGTGTATGCGAATAAAAATCAAAAATTAGGGAATAGAGTAAATAATAGCCAGGCTAAATATATTTCGTAGCTAGCAAAACCTCGGAAGTAGTAATTTCTCAAACGAGGAGTAATCCGCTAGCTACTTGTCGGGATAAAGATACCTTACTCAAACGAAGTTTATATTATCGTCAAGGGGTCCCATGTTAACTCACAGGAGATATGATCGAAAATGCGTGGAAAGCACAGAGTGAGCGAACAAAAAGGAAAACATAAAAAGATGTGAACAAAAATACGAATGAGTATTCTTATTCTTTTCCTTAACAAACTGAGACATTTACCCACTGCATATATTATTTCTTGACAAATATTTGTTCTCATTTGTTCTCTCACTCTGTACTTCCCACAAAGTTTTTACTTCCCCGGCGAGTCAACTTGGTACTCTTAACGACAATGGAATTTCAATTGGTTAAGATATATTTGACCTGACAAGTGGATTGCGAGTTACCCATATTTTGGGTAATTACTACTTCCGAGGTTCTTTTACCTACGAAATATATTTAGCCTGGATTTATCTACTCCGTTCTCTAATTTTGGACATACATATATGTGTGTGTGTGTGTGAATACATAGAGAGAGAGAGAGAGAGAGAGAGTGACAGAGAGAGAGAAAGAACGAGAGAGCAAAGGGAACATGTAAAGATATTTTAATGTATTTTGAAAATCAAAATTATTATAATATAAAAAAATTTGGGCCTTTTATTGCAAAAACATATTCTTATTAACCACAATTAAAAGAATATATATATATATATTTATATATATATATACACGTCATATGTTGGAAGAATTCAATTTTACTATTTTTGACATTTAGAAAAGACGTAATTTTAGGTAATCAAAATTAGAAAAAAACAACTTCGAAATCCAGCTTTATTCTTAAAAACAAATTCATCATTTAAAATTCGGAAAAAGCAATTTGATGATAATAATCGTGCTTAAACTTAATTTTAAATATATCATATTAGGTTATATTATATTACATTATATTTCTAGTGACGGTTAAGTTAGGAATAAGCGAAACATCCATAATTTACATTTAATTTTAAAGTTAAAGTTAGCGTAAAAGTAAGTAAAATGTATGAATCCACATTTTTCACTTTATATGATAAAATAAACAAAAACTAGTTTATTTTGGACAAACAGAATGCCAAACATTTCTTATCATCTTCAAAATATTCCTGATCGATATTCATTGTGCTTGAAAGGCTAAAACTACCAAGATAACATTTGAAGGCAACTCCCTAGAGGAATATAAGTGTATATACAGATATCCATCTTTAAGGCGTAGGAAAGATGAATTAAGATTTCTTTTGATCATAAGCCAAGACTCTGTATTGTCTCAGTCGTATTTTCACTCTTCAGGGCGTAAATATTTATTTCTTTTAATTAGTTATGAAAAATATTCTTTAAAAGATAGCCATCTATCCTAGTAAGACTTAAATAATTGGTAAGTGTCGTGTGGACGCCAGGTGATCAAAAAATACGCTCGACTCGTAAGGGATTTGTACTCAAAATATCAAAGAAGTGTAACATTGGAGTGCAAAGTATTTTGTAAGTGACAAAGTACTCAAGCGCTTTTTTATTCTATGGTTCAGTAATATTGATGTAACCATTACATTATTTCTTCTTATACTATCACTGATTTCCCCGACAGTTGAAAGAGAAATATGATCAAGCTGCACTTCTAAACCACAAATTCTATATAGTTGTGAAATACTTTAAAAAATTTGCCCTATACATTACTATTTCTATTTTATATCCCCCATACTAACAATATATGAATTATGAATATAAATCAAGATGGCCATTACCTCATTCATTAATCTAGTAGTTTTAGACTTAGTTTATTTCAGATAAAAACTAATTGTTTCAATAAATGTGTAATGTTGGACTAGAACACCAAAGCATAATATTACACAATAATGAACATTAAACAATTTCAACACTCTATAAAATCTTAGTGTAAATTAGCCTGAGAAGCATGATTGAACATTGGGACAAATATTTAGATAATTTATTTTTAAATGCATTGTTAAAAAATAAAGTGCAGGCCTAATACATTTTGAGGGTTTCTGGGACTGATCAGATGAAAACAACTATCATCATTCTGGCCGAGCCCTGGCCCGAATGATTGCAACAGAGGGAATACCGCTAAACATATAGAAAATAAGAGGTAGTGGTCGTCAATTGGGATAGCGATTAATTCTACGCAAGAACAGGAAAGGTATATCTATCTATCTATCTATCTATCTATCTATCTATCTATCTATCTATCTATCTATCTATCTATCTATCTATCTATCTATCTATCTATCTATCTATCTATCTATCTATCTATATATCTATCTATCTATCTATCTATCTATCTATCTATCTATCTATCTATCTATCTATGTGTCTGTTTGTCTGTCTAGTTGTTTTCATATTGTCTCAGCCATTCTCCCCCCACTTCGTTTGTCTCCTGTCTATTGAAAAGAAAACTACAGGTGAATCAGACTGATAATCCAAGTTCAATTTGATTATATACATATAGGATAATCTGATAAACTAAAATAAATACACGCTGCATAACTGGAAGAATCTAAGATTGATGGAGTAAATGTTAATGGGTCAAATTCGTGTCAATGCAACTGACAGAATTCTAGCTTTCTATCTCCTTTGTTTTAAACTTGATTTTTGTCATGTCACGTCACCGAAGATTAGCTTGTCAATGCGCCCAACAATTCTCCTTCAGGGTTTCCTTTTAAATACATTTCGACATCATAGTGTAAAAATATATTTTTTCATTAGGAATATGAAGTTACTACTAGTGACAGTTTCAACATACCTGCCATAACGGACGGAATTTACATAAAAGATATATTTGCTCAAAAATTGTTGACAAATGCTGGTCGAATTTTGATTCCTTTATGATCAGCAGATCAATGTTAGTGTTAATGCTTTTTGGTATCAAATGAACTTCACCAAATATCTGAATAGGAAAAGTAGGATATATGGAAGAGTCACTGGAGAAAACGTTGATTCTTACCCTATCATTAAATCTGCATTGCAAGTAAATG
>NC_043008.1:30442931-30547931 GCF_006345805.1 Octopus sinensis | reverse complement strand
TTTTGATAATAAGCAGTTACCTAACACTAGCTAGTTATGGGAGATTTATTACGGTAGTCGGAAAATCCAGACATACACACAGAAGTACATATACGTACATTCTTGTCATATACTTGTATAAAACATGACGGATGTATGGTTGCCGGTGTGTATGGATATATATAATGTTTGTGTATATGTTCTGTTTAATTCAAATATATAAACGTACTCATGCGCGCAAATATATAGGTATGCATTCATTTGTTTTATGTATATATGTATGCATATATTTATATACATGTATGTGTGTACACACACACACTCATATATATATATATATATATATATATATATATAATACATACATATATATGTATTCATACACTCAAAGACAGAGAGACATTCACCCACACACACACTCACACACATCCACATGAAGTTTCATAATTGTTTGACTCAAATCCACGCAACTTAGTTGTGTAGAGTCATTGAACAGCTCGTTAAGCACTTGGAGGTCAAGTAAGAGGAAATAAGAAAAAAACTCAAGGGGGCTTCAAATGTTAGACCTATTATGCTATGTCAGCCTCTTGTTTTATTGGTTTGGAAGCGACATCAGATCTTATCTTTGTTCTCAGGTCCACGTGACTGGGCAAGATTTTCGTCGTCATCTTTCTCTGTTAACTGTAATTGTTTATTTGCACATGGTATTCCACGACTTTCTACTGTTCCTATCGTTGTTACTCTTGATAATTTCAAATTTCCTCCAGGCTCTTTTATACATACTCTGACCCTTTCCCTATGGTTGTACCCTGAGAAATGCATGCGGTGAACGAAGTGTTGTATGTGTCTCTTTAACCCTGTAGGGTTGCACATGCGAGACATTTCTCATTACTCTGATGAGGTCTGCCATCAATATATTGAATTTGGCATTGCCCGCGGTAGTTGAGTTCCGGTGGATCAGGTACTTGGATGCCATAGGTTTAGCATAGTGTGAATGGAGGATTTGGGTTTTATTAGATACAGAAATCTTGTTTCCAACCAGAGTTACCAAGGCTTGGAAATTGTTGGCCGTGCATTTCTGAAGTCCAAGAACAATTGTCCACATCATCATGCGGCCAAACTTTTCATGGTGTGTTTGGAGAGGAGAGTTAGAGAACGCCTGGCACAGAACTCCATACTCATGACCATGTACTCTCGCTATGTCGATGATATCAACATAGTAGTAAAGGCACCCCCACAAGAGAGTACCCTTGAAATACAAATAGAAACTAATACTATGGAGAGTATCCAGCATAGCTAACTCCATTCACCAGAGTATTCAGGTCACGATAGACTACCCTGCGAAACACGCTAACTATAGACTACAAGTACTAGATACAGAACTCCGGTTGGAAATATATTGATGGCAGACCTCATCAGAGTAATGAGAAATGTCTCGCATGTGTGATCCTACAGAGTTAAAGAGACACATACAACACTCCATTCACCGCATACAAAGGAGAAAATTTGAAATTATCAAGAGTAACGATAGGAATGCGATTTGCCTATTCTATAGGAGCAAGTCATGGAATGCCATTCAAAGAACTAAGAAGAAAATAGAGAAGGCCAACTCATGGTATGATAGCCACAAATACCAGAGTGTCATATTCGTCGATACCAAGACTAGAGGTGAACTGGCGTACCACTTTAGAAGGGCTCTAGAAAACTTTAGCTAAAAATTAAGGTTGTAGAAAGACCAGATAATCCTGTTAAATCCATAAACGGTAGAACCTACCCTTTTAATAGAACCCTTGTAATGATAGGGACTGTATTGTATGTAGATTTTTCCCACAAACAAACTGTAAAGCTAGGAATGTAGTCTATATAGTATAAGATGTACAGAGGGACGGCTCAGAAACAAGACAACAACGTACGTAGGGGGGTCAGCATGGAGCATTGGAGAGCGGGTAAATGAGCATTTGAGAGAACTTAAGGCAGAGAAGGGCGCATATGTGTTATACCAGAACGCTGAGCGAGAACACTCACGAAGATAGGAGTTAAAATTGTTTCCCCTCACAGAACGCTTAGACAAATTACGGACGCTACACATATGATAGAAGATAAACCTAGCCTAAATAGTAAACTAAAATGGAACACTAGCACCAGCCACATACACCACAATCTATGGCAGGATAGGATCGCCATAAACTAATAATAATATGAAACTAAAACAGTAGACAGATAAATAAATGGAATTAAATAAATGCATAAACAACATATTATAAATTGAATTAAATTAATGCAAAAAAATTAAATTAATACAAAACAATTGAAAGGAAAGAAAAAGTAAATAAATAAAAAACAAATGTATAAAATAAATAAAAGTAAATTAAACGAACGTGAATAAACATGGGATACTGATAATGCAGGTAGCATACACATTCGACCCCCACACACATTAAATATAGACACTCACAGGGATATACTCATGCGCAAATAAAGACACACACAACAGGAATACAAAATGGCAGATCGTTAGGAAGGAGTGACACAAAAAAGAAAGAAGGAAGCAAAGGACCGCTGATAAGTTCAAAAGAAGTGTGACGAAAGAACTCTGATCGAAATACAATTCATATGAAATAAAGCTGAAGCAAGTGAACATCAAATATATAGTGCGTGTGTTTTCCTTGGCTAAACTGGCAACATGACCATCTCCAAATACAACAATGTCTGTTTCGACACAGGAACTCACAGCAAGAATCTTGCAAAACGACTATTTAAACGTACATATATATCTATATCTATAGCTATGTCTATCTATCTATCTATCTATCTATCTATCTATCTATATCTATCTATCTATCTCTCTATCTATCTATCTATCTATCTATCTATCTATCTCTCTCTCTATATATATATATACCTACACACACACACACACACATATATATATATAATATATATATATATATATATATATGTATATATATATATATATATATATATATATATATATATATATATATACATATATATATATATATATATATATACACTCGCACATACACACAAACACAAATATATATACATATACAGGGATATTTATAAATATTTACACATGTATTACATTGCATAAATACAAAGAAAGAGATTTCGTAACTGAATTCTCCTCTATGTGTAGTTATACACACACATTCCCACACTTGGATTTATATATATATATATATATATATATATATATATATATATATATATATATATATATATATAATCATTCATACATACATACATACATATATATATATGTATGTATATATAGATATTTATATAGATAGGTTTTTGTGTATACGAATTTATAAATCTTACATATACTTGTGTACTTATATAGGTTTTGGTTTGTTTACATATGTAGGTGCATACATAATCCACGTGCTACATATACTTATTTATACAGATACATACACACATATACTTATACGCTTATTTGTATGTATGTATATATATATATATATATACAGAGAAAGAGGGGGAGAGAGAGAGTGACTAATAGATAGCTAGAAATAGAGGGGAGAGAGGGAGAGAGAAAGAGAGAAAGAGCGAGAGCGAGAGAGATGAATATTCAAAGACAAACGTGTATTTAATTAGCCATTTGTTTTGAATGTAAAATCAGTGATTACAATGTTTTGCCTTCTAATTATTCATGAATTGTCAATATATATTTATCTAGAGAAACAGAATTCATATCCACAAAGCAGTCTATTGAATCGGAACAAAGGATATTTCTGTTAATTTGCTTATAATTAGAATAAGAATATTCCTTAAAGAATTCATTTAGAAATTCCTGGAATGTACAATGTATTAATAGTGAAAATTCTTTCATTTGAAATATTCAACAGTTATCTGTTGCAAAAGAGGTCTTTTTGAAATAGGGAAAATAACAAACAAATTTCTCTACGACTATTAGATTATAAATTTTAGCGAATTAATCTGCTTATTCAATGAGGAATAATATAAATTCTGATTACTTTCATTAGCACACGGCGTGAAACACGAGAGATGTATGTATATTTTATTATATCGTCTACGCCCTGGTTGGGTGCTTTAATATCTGGAAACCTGGCAATACTCAGGATTTGAGCTCAAAAGATATAGACCCTGAAAAAATACCGTCTTGCATTTCCTCGGAAGCGCTATTCTGCCAGTTAAGACACTCGGTAAGACATGGATACAGAATTGAAAAGATAAGATAATGATAATAAGGATGATAATAACAATAACAACAACAACGACGACGACGACGACAACAACAGCAACACTAATAATAATGATAATGATGATGATAATGATGATGATGATGAATAATAATAATAATAATAATAATAATAATAATAATAATAATAATAATAATGATAATAATAATAATGATAATAATAATAATAATAATAATAATAATAATAATAATAATAATAATAATAATAATATAATAACATTGATAATAATAATAACAATCAGAAAACGGAAGGGTTTATCATAACAGCGCAGAATCAGTGCCTACCTACAAGAAGCTACCAGGCCAACATCTTATAGAAAGGTAGTAGCCCAACATATAGTGTATTTAAGCAACAGATCTAAACTATCGATTATGTTGTCTCCATTTGCAGCTATCTTACGCCTCAACAGGCATGAGAGAGTGGCAGAATATATTTACTGGGTAATTTGCAAAGACCTGGATGTGCCCCATGGTAAAAGCTGGTGGGAATACCAACCACTACCAGTGCTTGAAAATGATCACGCCTCACTCCTTTGGAACTTCACGATGATAGATGCAAATAGGCCAGATATTATATTGAGCGGTTTCAGACAAAAATCATGCCCCATCATCGATATGGCTGTCCCAATCGACATAAAGTTGTCTGTAAGACCTACCAGAAACAGAAATTAGCAAAATGTGATGCCATAGGTCCCCTAGGAATATAGCAAAAGGGGATGATTGTTAACTATCACAGATACCAGGAAATCCAAAATTGGAAGAAATTAAAAATTCATGTGAACTGCTCATATCCTGCAAAAAATATCGTCTATGTAATTCCCAAAATATTTTAATCTATAAACATTATGAAAAGTACTTTTGAATGCAACGTAAATAGCATACACATTTTACTGCCATCTTAAGATCACACTATCAACTTGTCAAATTGCTTTTAAAACAACTTTTAATTTTCTTATGTTTTGACAGACATTCTCTAGAACAGTACTCTGCAAAATCCAAAATATGGTACCCTAGTCATAATATCAACTTGAACTTCTACCTCATTGTCTCTTGAGGCCTCTGGTTAACTAGTTAACTTGGAGTTAACTAGTTGAGGCCTCTGGTTACTAGTTAACTTGGAGTTAACTAGTACAAATATAAAGCAGAAGCCAAACATCATAATAATAATAATGAAGAAGCACTCCTCAACCACGGTTTGCACAATTAATTGCACAGTTGTAGTCACAACTGAAGTTGCTGTAGAACATAAGTAGGTCTAATTAAAGAAAGAGCACTTAGAAAGGAGACTGGCATTATGAAACCATACATTCACAACATATTGATGGTGGGGTCAATCTTAGAAATGATGTCACCAGTGTGCTTAATTTGTAATAGAAACGATTGCCATATTATGAATGAATATCCAGGATTTTCCCGAAACAGATATATAAGTTCTGGTGACATAATGAGATAGTAAACGTTCTGCACTGGAAACTGTGAAAAGTGGGGGTTTCAGAGCAGGTGATTAAGTAAGGAAGAGGAGCAAAGCAAGTTAAACAGATTGGTGAGAAACATTTCCCGGATCAGCTTTGGAAAACCACTGAGGTGTAGAATAAAATACTGGACTGCGAAAAACAACTTAAGAATATACGTATATACAGAGAAAATTGTAGAATATGTGGAACTTGGGATTGCAGAATGCCAGACATTTTTGCAGAATGTCCCAAGTTGGCTTAGGGACAATATAAGAAATTGATGTATGATCTAGTTTTCAAAGTTTTGCACTTAAAGCTTTGTCGGAAATTGGGTTTGAAGTAGGAAGAAGATGGCGCAGTCATCGGGTAGAACGAGTTTGAGTTGGAAACTTGCACATCAGTACATATATATGTATATATATATATATATATATATATATAATATATATATATATATATATATATATATATATATATACATACATATATATATATATACATACATATATAAATATACATACATATATATATATATATATATATATATATTATATATATATATATATATATATCTATATATATACATATACATATATATATATGTGTGTGTGTGCGCGCATGTAAGCAATTATGTGAGTGTATGTGTGTGTGTGTGTGTGTATGTATCCATATTTTAGTTCCTTAGCTGTCTGCATTTTCTGAAAGAAAAAGTGTATATATTATTTTATTTAAATGTGATTTATGAAATACAACTATTCGTTTGCATTTTCAATAAAATGAAAGAAGATATAAAGGATTGTATAAATGTATTAAAAGCATGAAATGTAAAAATTTGTAACATTTCATTGACTATCATTTATTCTTATTACTCCTTAATTAACATATTTCAAATATTGAATTGTATATATATATATATATATATATATATATATATAAAAGTATAAGATAAAATCAAAATCAAATAAAAATTAGACTAACCGTATGTGAAGTCATTAGAAGACAAGTTAACTTTTAATCCGGATTAAAATATTGGTAGACCGAAATAATACTACAGCTTACGAAAGATCGATATAAACTTTTGAGTCTTACGTATTACAAATGAGAAATAATGAAAAGATAAATAACGAAGGAACCATCAATACACGCAAAAAACTAACTAATAAGGTTTATTAAGACGTCAATGCTTTCTGGAATACTAAATACTTTGAATCATCAGTAGGACAGTTTGGAAAATACTAAAATTATAAATAATCGAATGTACAGAACATGATAGAAATACTGATAATAAAAACTGACATGTATGTAAAAGTGATTGTTGTATTTGAACTAGAAGATGATTTAAAATATTTTGATTTTGGTCGATCATAGAATACGTTATAATAATATTCGTTTATTGTTTTATTCTGCTTCTTGTTTTAGTCATTGAAGTGGCTGTGCAGGGGTAGAGTCATCAAAGTATTTCATTTATCACTTCAACCCTAGTAATTACATTAATATTACTCTTATATTATTAATAGCTCTGGTTAACGCGGTGAGCTAGTAAAGTTGTTACCACGACGGAGAAAATGTTAGTGATGTTTCTTCCGTCAAATTTCACTGAAATCGACATTTTCATCCCTTTAGAGAGTTAGTACCAGTTGAGCATTGGTGTTGATTTCTGCTCTGTTCAGAATTGATGCACTTGTACTAAAATTAGAAAGAATTATTGATTGCTCTTGTACCCGGAACCACGTGATTGCGAAGCGTGCTGCTCAATGACACAGTAGTGTCTGCACCGACATCCAGTCACTTTCTTAATGAAAATATCCCTCCTCCCTAATATTCATTTCAAACTTTAGAACAAGGCCAGCAATTTCAGGTGAGAAGTAAGTTGATTATACCAACGCTAGTGCTTAAATAGTACTCTTTATTTCGACCTAGAAAGGACGAAAGGCCAAGTCGATCCTGGCAGAATTTGAACTCAGAACACAAAGATAGGTTGGTAACCATTTTTCCGGGCATGCTAATGGTTCTACCACTCACCGCTTTGCTATTCCCTAATATTGGTTTTAAAATCTTGCACAAAGCAAGCAAGTTCGATTAAATCGATTCCAGTCCTCAAATAGTACTTATTTTATGAACTCGAAAAGTATCAAAAGCGAAGTTGACCCTGGCGGGATTTAAACCCAGAACATAAAGACGGACGAAATGCCGTGAAGCCATTTTGCCCGGCATACTGATGACTCTATCAGTTCGGCACCTTCCTGCTCCCTAATATTACTGACTATGCCTTTGCTTACAATTGAAGATCTTGCTGCTTTTAGTACGTTCCCCCCAACATATTTGATGACATCATGTCTATAACTAACGACGTTATCGCTCCAGACCTCCGTCTATCATACTCTATTATTTACTGATTTATTCTGAATTTAGTGATATTTTCTACTTCTAAATCGAATGATTTCATTTTCTTCCAAACTTAAATGCATTATCTATTTTTTTTTTATTGCTTCTAGAGTAGCTGTTTATTGTTAATATACCTCTTTGTATTTACTGGCTGTATCTTTTTATATTTAATTTAGTAACTTTTTACATCCATTATTTTAGTGATTTTATACCTCTCTGCATCATTCTCCCGTATATATATATATATATATATATATATATATATAACACCTTGAAAGATTTTAGTCGAATGAATCATCATATTACTTACATTTTAAAAAACCTATTGCTCAGTTTATCATTCTATTTTGCTGCACTGCTGAGTTACGGGGGGCGTAAATATACCAACATCGGTTGTTAAGCGATAGTAGGAGAGAACCGTAAACACGAAGACACATACACACAAACACATATACGACGGGCTTGTTTTATTTTCCCTCTATCAAGTTCACTCACAAGGCTCAAGACACTTGGCACGTGGTTATACTGAACCCAGAACCACGTGGTTGGTTAGCAAGCTTCTTACCACACATGTATATATATATATTATGTAATGGATCAACCCATTTCCATTTAATTTTATTCCTTTTCGCATTTACTGATTCTTTTCCCACCCTGCTAACATTTACTGACTTTTATCTTAGTTCCTTAGATCTGAATAATCTCAATCGTTACAGGCAATATCAAAATTTCTTCAATGTTTTTGATGGTGTGAACAACATTGACAGATATTTTCTAATATTAGTGTCTGGCTTTATAATCATGAGCATTCTTCCATTGATTTATATTTAAGATATAAATCTTTATATAGATTTTACACAACAAAATTCTGATTTTCGTTGTGCATTTTTGCTCTCTGTAGAATAGTGTTACATTCTATGTTTTCGTAACATTCTCTGTATGTATAGCGAAATCAATTTTACTTTCGGATTTCGACATACACCTTGTACATGTTATTAAGCTTCTTTCTTTATTTCTTTCTTGTTACTACTACTACTACTACTCTTTTTATAATGAAATATAGTTACTTAAGAAAGTGGCTACTTCGATACCGTAGGTAGTCAACACAGTAATACTTATAATTTCTATTTTTATTAGTTTCAAATTCTGGCAAAAGGCCAGCAAGTTCGGTGGAGGGGTTAAGTCGATTACATCGACCCCCAGTACTCAGCTGGTACTTACTTTATCGAGCCCGGAATGATGCAAGGCAAAGTTGACCTCGACGGAATTTGAACATAAAGACTGACGTAATGCCACTAAGCGTTCTGCCTGGCATGCTAACGATTCTGCCATTTTACCTGGCTTGCAATCGATTCTGTCAGCTCACCGTCTTAATTCCTATTATTAATAATATTTACTGTTATCTGTTGCTTGTAGAACCGGAATCCAGTCAACGGTTCTAGGGCACCAAAGGAGGTGTTTGTACAATATACGGGAGAGCACCTTTCTTAGTATGTAGGCTGTTCTCTTTTGGAAGTTTTGGATATTGACTTTGCCAGGCATTTTGAGGGTAAATCTGTTTAATTTTCTTTCCACGAGCTCAACAGAACCGACAAGGATAAGTATTACTTTAGTATCCACTACCTAGACCTCTACATTTTTGGAAGTTTATAACGTTGCGGTGATTTTTCTGTATGTATTTTTCTCTTTGATGGTATTGCAACGTTTGTTATTAGGCATTTATTTTCCTTCTCATCCCTAATAATGATGTCCGGACGGTTTGATGTTATTTTCCGGTCTTTATGAATAGGCACATCCCATAGTGTGGAGACTGTTTCGGTTAATGGTCTCGAGCTTTTCGGTGGTCTCGAGCTTTTGTATTGCTGTAGTTGTTGTTGTTGTTGTTGTTGTTGTTGTTGTTGTTGTTGTTGTTCTTCTTCTTCTTCTTCTTCTTCTTCTTCTTCTTCTTCTTCTTCTTCTTCTTCTTCTTCTTCTTCTGCAGTTTCGCTCTTTCATTACAAGGCTCTTTTCATATTAGTTGTATATAGTTCCTTTGCATTCAGCGTGTTCAACGTTATATGTGTGCATATTAGGGAATATTTCTAAGTCCTTTCGCTGTGATTTTCAGTAATTCTCAAACTACCTCTAACAATATGGATTTTTCTGTTTGAAGTTAGCAAATTTTCAATATCTCTATTTCCAATACTTTATATTGGGATAATATGCCAATTTCGTCCGGGGATACATTAGCGTTCTTCCAAATTGATACTTCCATTAGATGACACATCCTATCCTGGTGGTCTTCGACGAGAATGTTCTCTGGATTATGCATTGATCTTATTGCATGCATTAGCACATTCCTAATTATGGTCATTTTCTATCTCTTTCCGAATTAATTCAGGAAAACATACAGACATACATATATACACATACTTAACTTCCTAACTCCCCTCCTACCCTACGTACGTACGTACCTACCTACCTACATTATCTATCTATCTATCTATCTATCAATCTATCTATCTATCTATCAAACTATCTATCTAACCATATATATATATACATATATATAATATATATAATATATATATATATATATATATATATTATATATATATATATATATATATATATTCCTCTCTGTGAGAGAATACGGTATCCACCAGGATACTTTATCCCTTTCATACTCTTTTAAACAGACAGATGGACACACATAAATATATATCCTTTTTATCTCTAGGTACAAAGCCTCAAATTTTGGGGGAATGGGCCACTCGAGTTCATCGACCCCGGTACGCAACTGGTAAGTAATTTATCGACCCCGAAAGGATGAAAGGCATAGTCGACCTCGGCTATATATATATATATAATATATATATATATATATATATATATAATTTGAAGAGTATAATGGATAAACGATCTGCCTCGATAACTGAAGAGATGCCGGTGCAGGTTTCCGCCCCAACGTCCGAAACTCGGAGTTTTATTATAGCAACCGAATAATTGTCACATATTATATTACAAATAAATCCCTCTATTTACATAATATCGAGGTCTCTTCCATTCTTTTGTTGTCTTACCATTACTATTAATATATATATATATATATATATATATATATATAATGCAGTTCACTCGTGAACGAGGAAGATCATCACTGATATCTTTGCAAAATGTCAACAATTCCAGTGCATGAGGTGAGTGGACCAAGGATGGCTTCATCTGGGTTCTGTGACTGCCATTCTCACCACCTGCTCTCTTACTGAACCGGGCATGAAACAGATGCCTGGCCAGATATTGTGCAACCTATCCTCACTCTAGTGACATGATCTAGGGATAGTCCAGGGCAGAAATCCAGCACCAATATCTGTCGCAAGCACAGAAATGTGGAGTGCCAAGGTCGCAAGCCGAAGCAAACCATCCCCAAAAGGTTCAATCCCATACCCTGCATAAGTTGTTTTATATCAGAGTGACCTTATTCTTGAGATATACTTCTACAAAAAACTTTGGTGTGTTTCACTACCAGTGGTATTTCAGCTCATTAGATACCAACATAGAATTCCTGTGTGTACGTGCTATTATTAAATAGAAGCCGGACCTACATGAGTTCATATTTCCTTTTGATAGAAGTTGTTTTTAGTTCTATTGGGTTTCTAGCAACTCTCCTCGCCGCGTAATTTTAGTGGAGGTGCCACCAAAGAACCGACGATGCAGCAGTTTGTACTGGATTCTATAATAACAGTTGCACTCATGAGTGGACTGAGAATTGGTCTTACACTCACATACACATTCACACACGAGCGCGCGCGAACCACGCACGCACATACATATATTATTTTCATATGCATACTTAACACGCAAAATGAGCTGGTTAATATAGCGCACGTAACAAGAAGGGAAATTTATCTTTTTATCGATTACAGTGTGTTAAACTGACACTGCTCAGTGGTGTTCGAGATCCTGCAACACCGGTGGTTCTCCATAATGTGTCTAATGAATCAGGATCCTTCGGATAATTGAGCCTAAAAGAATGCTTTGTATTTACTTATACTTATAGCAAAAAGATTATTTGCTGCTCCGTGCTGGTATCTGCCAACTGATAAAGGCGCAAGTCACGAAGATGCTTAGACGTATTAATTATTTTGAGATCCCGAAACACAAGGAGGAGATAGATAACGAATATATATATATATGTGTGTGTGTGTATATAGCTGCTGATCGCCCTAAAGACATTAACACACACACATGCACACAGATCTTACCACACACACCACATGCACAGTTTACACACTCAAACACAAGCACACACACAGTTAATACACCACACACACGCGCTACCACAGGCTACCAAACGCACACACTACACACCGTCACACACGATCACATACAGTTACCGCCACACGCACATTGACGACTTCCTTTCCTCCTTCGCCTTGGACCTCCCTGTTTCTCCCTGTTTCCAATGAAGCACTATGCTAGAAACGTAAAACTTCTACTCTTTCCCTTCTCTGAGGCCCTTATTAATACATTACTTGTGCCACGTCCAAACGTTTGTTTGCTTTATTCTTTTTTCTCTGTTTTCCTTAATTGACTATATATATATATATATATATATATATATATATATATCTCACGGGATTTATAGTATTCATCCCAAGTTTATTCACTGGAGGAGAAACTCAAGTAATCTACTTAACAGTGTAACAGTGCCAGGGGCGTTTACGTGCAATTTCAGATCGTATAGTAGGTGCCCGGAAAGGTCCACATGCATAGGGCCTGTCCATGAGCAGACCAACATTATATATATATAAGAAAAAAGTTTAAAACAATACCCCTTACAGAGTTTTTCTCTGTTAAAGCAAATTTGGCTTACAGCTTACAGCTGTCATGATAGATGGAGACAGCTAGAAGCCAATTCGTTCCAATAAAGGAACTATGTGCAATGACCATTAACTTTAACTTGTTTCTTATATATCACTCTGTGTAAAAACTAATTTGTCTGAGCCCATCACGGATTTAAAATATATAATAGAATTGTGATGAACCATAACTTTGGACCTTACCAAAAGATTACCTGGAGTTCTTCACTAATATAAGTAATATTGTTCGCTTGATTATAAAGTATTTTGCCCAGATTGATAATGGCTCACTACTTGTTTTCTCTCTATCTTTTTCCACTCTTTAAGCGTCTTATTAATAATTCACATGTGCTACGTTCTCACGTTGTTGTGTTTTCTTGTCTTTTTCTTTTTTTAAAAAAAAATTATATGTATATATATTTATATCGTTTTAAGTACAGTGAATAGTGTATATATGTTAGAGAGCTGAATGAATAAATAATAATTGGCATAATTGACTGGCATAAATTTAGAAATGTGACTCCAAATTCAACATTTTTATGTATAGCAGTCATCATAGTGTGTCGAAACCTCATTGCTTATTTTCTTATAGAGTAAATTGTAATTGTCTCTGGTAGAAGTTTCGGTTCACTTCTTTCTAGAACATTCAGTCATAAATATATATTTTTCAACCGAATGTTCCAGTAACAATTATAATTCACTGTATATCGGTTTTATAAGAAACAAGTTCCCCTGCAGGAAACTCACAACTATTGATTGACTTTACTATATAAAAGCATATATCTTTACATACGCACACGCGCGTGCATACACACATACAGATATGTACACTCACACATACAAACACATAAACGTTATAAAACCAGTTATGTACCATACGTAGCGTATGTACGGCATTGATATTTAAGTTATTGTGGTCTTAGTCCAGAGATAAAAACTCTTAAAGACGAGATGTATTTAAAACAATCAAAATCGGAGGGCGACAGAAACAGCGCCGCTAGCAGCTAGCGAAAATATTACTTGTATTCCAAGCTTTTAGGCCATTTCAAATCACATCCATTAGAAGTATTATTTAAAGACAAACACCGGTATAACTTTACTATCTACAAAATACATACATTATGTATTATCCATAGATGGATATTTCAACTTAATACTGACTCAACTGCATATACCGGATACACACACACATACACATACATATATATGTAAATAAAAAATATATCTTTCTATCTAACTCTGCCTCTGTCTCTCTCTTTCTACACACACACACACACACACACACACACACATATTATTTTATATTGCATTATACCAGATATTTATTCTATAAGTAAGCTCTGATTCTTCCATGTATTTCTTCCTTGAATAGTACTGGACAACCAGAGATAATATGGTTAATATTTTCGCTTCCACTCTTCTCATGTTCAGCAATGAGTCAAGGGGTTTTTGCTCCATTATATGCTTTTAATAGCCAGTGAATGCACTGATACTTTGCTGTTATCAACATTCTTCACTCTCAGCATTTTTGTGCTTGTCTGCCAGTCCTACACTTATTCGTTATCTATTTTCATCCTGTTCAAGCTATCCGTGTACTCTCGCATACCATCAATTTACTATTTTGTAGCTTAGATAAGTTGAGACACTTTTTCAACTTTTGTTGTTTTGACTATTTTCCCTTCCCAAATATCAATCCCTATAGTCTCAGCTTTGGCTTTATTGGCTTACGCGAATATAATAAAAACATTTTGTGTTGATTGTGTTTTTAGATTTTTGCATTAGTTTTCTATTGTTCTTTTCTACAGTGAATATTTTATAATATTTTCCAGTTGGATTTACCCCCTACTTCCCGGTATACTTGATATGTATAATCTTTGTAGTTCAGACTTAAGGTGGTGCATTCTAAATGCAGTCAATATTTCTTGATTTCCTGTTATATTTTCAAAATCATTTAACATACATTTACGATTATAACAATAACCTTGCTATAGGATCAACTACAATAATGTTATTTATTACCATATATATTTTGCATTTAACTGTTTCAACTTATAAACTAATATGCTGTTAATATTCTTTCCAAGCATTTTCTTTCATCTGTGTATTTAGCATTCTGTCAAGTTCATTGATTCCTAAATATTTATAAGTCTATTACTTTTGGCCAAATTGCTATATTTTCGTTTCTCATCTAGCGTATTTTCTCTCGCTTCAAGTATTCTTTAGTGGTATTTACTAATTCGTACGAAATTTTTTAGTGAAAGGTTTCAGTAGCAGTTTTCGTAGTTGCTTAGCAACTAGATCATAAAAATTAAGTTTCTCCATATTCAGACTTGTTAATTGGCCTCCTATATTATTTATGTCCATATAGGTGCAGGAGTGGCTGTGTGGTAAGTAGCTTGCTTACCAACCACATGGTTCCGGGTTCAGTCCCGCTGCGTGGCATCTTGGTCGAGTGTCTTCTGCTATAGCCCTGAGCCGACCAAAGCCTTGTGAGTGGATTTGGTAGACGGAAACTGAAAGAAGCCTGTCGTATATATGTATATGTATGTGTTGTGTGTATATGTTTGTGTGTCTGTGCTTGTCTCCCTACCATTGCTTGACAACCCACGCTGGTGTGTTTACGTTCCCGTCACTTAGCGGTTCGGCAAAAGAGACCGATATAATAAGTACTGGGCTTACAAAGAATAAGTCCCGGGGTCGATTTGCTCGACTAAAGGCGGTACTCCAGCATGGCCGCAGTCAAATGACTGAAACAAGTAACAGAGTATGAAATCAAGTCTGATTTCAGATAGTGGTAAAAGATGTTCGCGTTCGATACAAAAGGTTTGAGAGAAGGAAACCTTTCTTGGAACATTTTACTTCTAACGGAAATTCGATTACTTATTAGACATTCTTGTTTGTCCTTGTTGATAAATTGTTTGGTGACATTTTAAATATATCTACTTATTTTTTGTTAAAAATTCTGCTTCTTATGACTAAGGTTTATAGACACCAAGTGGGGAAGAGAGAATGCTGACCAAAGTCTTCTTTTTGCCAATGTTATATTCGTAATGTATTTCAAATTTAGGATTTTCTGCTATACGTTTGTTAAAAAGAAATGCTTACAGTTCTAGCAAATTCCGTTGTTTTGCAGATGTTAATTTATTCTAAACTATATCGTTGCAACAAGCGCTTTATAGGTATGGCGGTGGAGCTTTTAGTGATCAGTTTTTTCATTAATGCAGGGATTTAAATTTATTTTATCCACAGTGCTCATACACTCAATTGTTATATACGTTAATAAATCATTATTAAGCAAATTTCTTTGCACCAGATATATATCCCAGATAGATATTTCCAATAATAGTTTTATTGTGCACCAACGTTCTCTAAATTTTTGTGTCTTGCAGCATCTTGGCTATATCTGATGTCGTTAAGACCTCTAAACGTTCTTCACATATTGTGTTCGTTGTTTCTTCTCTGCCTATTATTCTATCGGAATTTTTCTAATTACATAATGTTGGAGTGAAATATATTTAAGCAACATTTTCATAAATTTAAGCTGCTTTGTTTCAAGAACAACATTTGTTCTGCAAACGAATAAATCCTTTGTGATTAAGAGAGAATTTCTATAATAATGTAATAATGATGATAATGATAATAATAATAATAATAATAATAATAATAATAATAATAATAATAATAATAATAATAATAATAATAATAATAATAATAATAATAATAATAATAATAATAATAATAATAATAATAATAATCTATGAATGGAATTTATTAATATCTCAATGTATTACTACGCCCCGTATTCACGACCTTTGATTTGTGGAAGCGTACGTAGCGATGCATTAAAATATTTATAAATTCCATCCATGGATTATTATTATTATTATTATTATTATTATTATTATTATTATTATTATTATTATTATTATTATTATATTATTATTTTCATCCTATATTATATCGGCGCAGTGCGGTGTGACCCTGCCCCACGAAAGTGACAGTTGGCATCAATAGGTTGTAGCTGGCATAACGAAATAAGACCTGTTATATGCATATTTATAACGTTTCCCGTAAGTGAACTTAAAGGATATGTGTATGTGTTCCTGTGTGAATGTGTTCTCTCTCACTTTGTATATATATATATATATAGGCACATCACACACAGACATATATATGTATGTGTTTATATATATATATATATATATATATATATATATATATATATATATATATATATATATATATATATATATATATATATATATATATATATGTATATATATATATGTGCATATATATAATATCTTGAGAGAGAAAGAGAGAGAATGAGAGGAGAGTGAAAGAGAAAAAATAAAGTTTTATTCCACCCGGGTAGAAATGTTGGAAAAATATAATTTGAAAATGAACTGAGAATAGTTCAGATATTTTTTATTAATATATCTTAACTATTATTCATCGGTGTCACAGTTTACGCTTATTTTCAAAAAGTTGAAATAGAAAAACGTGGCTTATGTCGCAGGTGTCTTGCATCTGACTAGTGTTTGAAGCTTACCCTCATAGGGTTTTCATGGCTCAAATTAGTCTATGTTTTGAATAGGATTTGATTTGCAGAGGATAATCACATGACTGGTCTTAGAAATGTTTGTACGGTCTCCGCTACGTCTGACTGTTATTATCAATCTTATTGAATACAACATAAAAATTCAAATCAGGACATACTTTTACCGTAAAACATCACTTTACATGTTCTGCAAAAAATTTAATATAATAAATAAATGTCAAGGATGTAATAAAGATTACACAGGTCAAACAAAGCTACTCTAATAAGTAAGACTGATCGTTCACCGACAACAAATACGAGACCCTAGTACTAGGCAGATTCGACTGAATGAACACATAGACATATGTGCAAAAAAATAAGTCCACGAATTCCTTGTCTTTCCACTCTATGTATGTTCACCGAATACCACAGATGAAGCACGGATAAACAGAGAAAATACTTTCATACGAAAGTACAAGCCAAGACTTAACAAACTTTAACAGATTATACACACAAATAACTACTCACACACAAAACTCAGTTTGCCACTTAGCATGAGGAACTTACACACCTAACAACCTGAACTTCAGCCACTGGACTACATACAAACGACTTCTGTCTACTCGTCCATCAGACAGATTAAATCTGGAGTGCCTTGATGGTGACAAACATGTTTACTCAACCGCGTCGGCCTTCTTTTAGGAGCAAAATATACTGTTACGTGTCACTAACGCACCGACGTAGCAGGAAACGTACAAAAGGTTATAAACTTAATCATGTGTTCATTCTCTACTAACACTTGACAGGAACCATTCGGAGCATTGATTGTTTGGGCATGTTCAGTCAAATGTGGCAGCCTTAACTTATGACGTTAAACATTGTCACTTGATATTAACACACCGACGTTGCAGGGAACCTACAATAATTTCTAACGCCAGTCATGAGACTATCCTCTACTAATTAAAACCTATTCAAAAATTATTCTAATTTTAGCCACGAACTCCATATAAAAGATAGGACAAGCTACTAGTCAGAAGTAAGGCAGCAGCGATATAAGCCATGTCTTCCAATTACAACTTTTGAAAAGCAGTGTAACTTGTAAACCCGGTTAAAGCTTTATATATGTTAATAAAAACTATTCTGAGTGTATTTTCAACTTCTCTTTTCTTATATATATATATATATATATATATATAATATATATTTGTATCAAAATATCGGGTAAAATATCGGATGTATATATATATATATATTTGTATCAATATATCGGGTAAAAGCTTTGCTTTATTGGTTCCGATTCAAATCCTGTTTTCACCAATGTTACCTTGCATCTTTCAAGAGAAGAGCATGTGAAACCATTCAGAGTATTTACTGCGAGAAACACTTCAATTCTATTGAATTCTATTAGAGAGGTTCATTGACCTTTTGCTAGAGTATGATGGAAGATAAACCTTGTGTAAATCGAGTTCAATTCTTTATTGAGTGAGATATTTTCTCCTTATTTTCTACACTTTTCTTTTTATTGTCCATGTTGCTTACTTAGAGTTTTTTTTATATGAGCTGAACTCGGTTAAATCTCAATTTCATACGCAATCACAGAGACCTCTGCATATATCATTGGCATTGACGTGATGGAATTGATGTCCATATTGTTTTTAATTAAATTTCCATGATCCGTTTTGAGAGGTTTTCTGGATGGACCATTTCATCAATACGTTTTAGTGTTGAGAGGCACTTTCGTTGGTGCATAGGAAGATCTGTTCTTTTTAATTATTTAAATATCTCCATTATTAATTTGTATTCAAAATTTCCTTCCTCAAAAATTCTTATTATTTAATAACTTTCATAAACATTTCTGTTTCTATTTTTGCATGCATTTTCAGATTTGATTTTTGTCTTTCAGTATTCTGTTATGTATGATTATTCAATTTGCTTTGCGCATATTAGTTCTATCATTATGATTTAAGTTCTCAAGATTTAAGTTTTCTCTTTTGTATTTTCTATTGCTCTTTAAATTTGCGGCACTACAAATTTCGTAGACCATATATATTATTTTTTAATTATTTACATTATTTACATTCGACGGATGTTTGCCCTCATCTTGTTTGTTGTTAACACAACGTTTCGGCTGATAAACCCTCCAGCCTTCATCAGATGTCTTGGGGAAATTCCTAAGGTATTTTTCCATGTTATTATTATGATTATTATTATTCAGGTCACTGCCTGGAATCGAACTGGAAATCTTGGGGTTAGTAGCCCACGCTTTTAACGACTACGCCATATGCTCACGGGCATATGTTTAAGAGCGCGGGCTACTAACCCCAAAATTGCGAGTTCGATTCCAAGCAATGACCTGAACAACAATAATAATAATAATAATAATAATGATAATAATAATAATGATAATAATAATAATAACAATAATAACAATAATAATAATAATAATAATAATGATAATAATAATAATGATAATAATAATAATAACAATAATAACAATAATAATAATAATAATAATAATAATAATAATAATAATAATAATAATAATACTAATAATAATAATAATAACATCGAAGAACACCCTAGGAATGAGAACCCAGGTTCGAAATTTCCCCAAGACACCTGAAGAAGGCTGGAGGGCATATCAGCCGAAACGTTGTGCTGACATGAAACAAGATGAGGACAAATATCCGAATGTAAATAATGTAAATAATGTACATAATTCCTTATCTCTTAAATATAGAACTCTATATTAGTTTTGTTTTACCGGAGATATGTCACAGAAAAAAACATACATAACGAAGAGAACTGTATCTTTCTTGTCCCATTTTGAGTTTTCCTTGCTTTTTACAATTTCGAGATTTGAAGGCTGAAGATTATTTAGAATATCATAGTTTCCGTCGTCTTCCGGTATGTTTGCATCTGGTGGTACTGAAATTTATACGTGCTACATTTGGTATTTTTAACGTATCAAATTGAAAAATCGCATTCGTAAGTGATATTGTTATTTTATGCACTATATACAATTTTCGAATGGAAGACAGCATTAAGCAAGTGCTGTTATGAAATATGCTTCAAAACTTTGTTTATACTTGATACATATCACCAAGCACTATCTACATTTGTAATAAATTAAGTGCGAGAGCTGTTAATAAACATTAGTATTTCCAAGTATTACATAGCTATTTTAAAAAATAATCACATTGTTATATGACTCGTTATTTCTAGTCGTTATTTTTGGATTTTTTCGGAGCAGTCAGGAAGATTTGTGAGGAAATGAGCTTTGACCATGGAGAGCATGCAAGCAATAGACTACTATTGAAACCCATCTATATTCATTATTATAATTATTATCTGTCTGCTGTTAACATGATTTGTTCTCCGTTAGTTTGTTTATACGTGGCATCCGAACGTCGTCCAATACGAACATTTTCAATACATTAATTATATGAGGAGAAAAGATCAATAAATTTTACTACTAAGACTTAAACAGTTATTTTTTCAATATATTTTTTGTTTAATTTTTCCAGATTTGATTCATTGTTATTTAATCGTTATTAATGCATATTTTTTCAGAGCAACCATGTAATGTCCTCTCATATTAAATGTCCTCTCGTATTAACACACTAAAACATAAATTTAAACAATACACACGCACACAGAAAGACATTAAAAACAATAATAAATCTTTAGGAATACTAGTCAAATAAAGTTAAGACATTGCTCAGCTATCAAGGGTAAAACTATGTTTCAATTGCATATCACTCGAAAATGTACGCGATTGCTGGCTCTTATTTGTTTTGTTTAATTAATGTTAATCGTCAGAAGTCACAGACGCCAAGACTTGCACACGTTGCTCTTTATCAAATAAATTTGATACGAGCCTATATGCAATGCACGAAATTCTGTTCCATTGACTTACGCGTATAACATCTGCCGGTTCAAAAGTACAAAATATGTACATACACGTATTTAAATCTGTTTGTTCGGTTTTCTTCTATTGAACCAATTTATTTATGTAAATGTATTCGTATGTATAGGTGAATATATGTATAGGTGTGTTTGTAAAGGCGAATATATGTCCATGCCTCTGACGTTCGAAGCTGTTGGCTCTGCCATACTTGTAGAGCTTGTCTTGAACAAATAAGAAGCCTCTATAAGACTGCCATGCGAAGGATATTTGGAAGTTGCCTATAGTCTCCGACCTGAAAATTCTCTAGTAAAGACTGCTCAGACTATTCCCGCCGATTCACAGAATCAATCACATCCCATCATCCGTCATACTCTCAAATGAACCTCATTAAAACCTGTCAAAATTCTATATGACAAACACTAGCCCTGGATTACGTCTGACTCATCGTTTGACTCATGAATACGGCTTTAGGTAAAGTACCGTGCTATAGTAAGACGTGTTGCGCGAAGGACGGCCACACCACTTTTCCCTAATATCGGTTTTTGTCGGCGCCTTTGTAATAATTTAGCTATTTCTGCAAAGAGGAGCATCCAGAGATAATCTCTTATAGTGTATTAATAAATGATATATTTTCTGATGAGTAAAAATTTCCCCTGCCTCAACAATCGGAAAAAGCAGGTGCTCTTATCCAGTCAGAGGTTTCTTTGAACAAGGTTCATGGTAGTACACTCCATGGGGAATGTATATGGATTAGCTACCTCTGTCTGACTCTTCCTGGACGGCTTTCTCTCAGTCTATATCTGAGAGAGCCGGGTCACCCAGTTTGCTGCATCATATCACTTCCTATTAACCTAGAGATATGATTTGATTTAGGATCTAAGCACTTTCATCGGGCTCTCAAATCGGATTTGAGAGCCCGATGAAGCCCTTAAAAGTATGTCTACAAGTTTGTCCTGATTTATCTGCCCTCCTAATAAGGATGATGAGGATAATGTGGATGATGATGATTATAATGATGGTGGTTATGATGATTATCATGATTAAATTCATTAATCGTTACCATTGACTCCAGTACTTGTCTACAACATAGGGATATAAACGCGAAACGTAAAGGGCTGGGGCAAATACCTCATCTTGACTGTCGCTCTTACCACTTTTGCCTGGCCAAACGCAAAATCATATAAATTTTGAGAGTGGGCTTGCCCCTATGTAACTGAGCCACACTTGGAAGGTGTTTGCCAACCATCAGGCTGCCTAATGTATAAGTTTATTTTTATCCTTCTTTTAATGACAAATGACTTTATAAAATCTTCTACACTACAAGCTAAAAGTTTTATATACAGCAATATTCCCCAACTTGTTTTGCCCTACAGACCGATTCCATACAAGACAATTTTTCCACGGACAGGGGAATCGCACATATAACAAAACACACTAAAGGGTAAAATATATATTATTTAATTACTACACATACGATACGTATACTCGTATATTTATACATACATACACACATACATACATATACCTATACATATATAGATATACCTATACATATATAGATATATATGTATATATATGTATAGACATATATACGTATATTTGCATATATCTACACACACACACCTATATATATATATATATATATATATATATATATATATATATATATATATATATATATAATATATATATATATATGTAGGTCCCGGGTTGATTCGGGGTTAACCACAGTAAATAAGGTACTCAATACATAGCAGAGTAAAATTAATTTATTATATAGAAGGAGCTTCTACAGGACTAGAACTGTTTCATTCAAGAGAAATCTTCAGGAAGCTAGTTAACAAGAATTGTATTGGCATTTATACATTTAGGCAGGTTTAACGGGGTGTTGGGGGGGACTTTTTGGGGGGTAGGCATAGCACAAAATATCATACTTGGGGGAGTGGTCAAGGAGTCAGTGTTAAATTAGATAGAAGAATAAATAAAAAAATAAAAAAATAAAAAATAAAAAAATAAAATAAAAAAACCTATATATAAAAAAAAACAAAAAAACCTATATATATATATATATATATATATAAATGTTGTATAAATGATGATGTGTAAGGCCAAAACAATGCAAAGTAAATGCACGGTAAATCACAAGAAAACAAATTTGTGAATTAATGTAGACTTACCTTGTATTCAATATTGGGGTTATGACCCACATTTTTAAGAAATTGACGAATGTTGCCGATGTGCGTGTGAGCGTGTGTGAAGTGGACATGCGCAGAAACCAATGATCAGTAATAGAACGGAGATAAGGAAGCTAGCCGGTTGCTATAGCAACACTCTTCTGCGCATACCCACTCCACATACGCTCACTCGCTTGCTGGTTACTATAGCAACATTCTTCTGCGCATGTCCACTCCACACACGTTCACACGCACATCGGCAACATTCGTCACGTTCTTGAAAATGGGGTCATATCCCCGAAATATCGAATACAAGTAAGTCTAAATTAATTGACATATTTTTCTTGTGATTTACCTTCCATGTACTTCGCATTGTTTTGACCTACTCACGGTCTTTTATAAAATATATTCTACACAATGATTCACAGTAATTATTCTTTTATATACATACATACATACATACATATATATATATATATATATATATATATATATATATTATATATATATATATGTGTGTGTGTGGTGTGTGTGTGTGTGTGTGTGTGTGTGCGTATGTGTGTGTGCGTGTGTGTGTGTATGTGTGTGTGTGTGTGTTTGCGTGTTTGTGTGTGTGTGTGTATAGATATGTATATATATACATAATACATACATAATGCATGTATATTGCAAAAACATCCTGAAGACTACTATAATCAATGAAATATAATTATAGATTAAAATTTATCATGTCTCTGCGGCCCGGTACCAGTTGATCTATTGCCAGGTATTGGTTCATAGCCCAGTTGTTTTAAACACTGGATCTAAAATATTTTAACTGCAGACAATTTTTGAAAAATAGATATTTACTAGATTTGTTTGTGTTTCAAAATGGCCGCTTTCACATAGTTGTTGGCGATATAAATTGAAATACCTCAACACAAACTTTGAGATATAAAAGTATTTAAATTTATCTCACTCAGCATCACTTTTAAATAAACATGTAACCCCAGCAGCACAGTGTTTCACTTTAAAATAGACAAAATATAACCCTATAAATCAATTTAAATGATATAAATAACGCAATCAGAAACGTTAGCCGTCCCTCCTCTTCCTAGTGATGCGTAGAATAAGAACATGATGTAGATCTACAAAATATAGAAGTAATATACAGAGAAAAGAAACCTCATTTCTGCGCTTCTATCCCGGTAAGGCAAGAAGAGAAGTTCAATTGCTCTGTCAACGAGGGCATTTTAAATATGAAATAACAAGTTAGTTGTAGACTTGTTACTAATCAGTATATTGGATAAGGATGATTTTGCCGCCCTATTATATCTTGAAATCAGGGTGGCTACATGAATCGCTCTCCTACCCATAGTTACTGCAATATACATTCGTTAGATGGAAATATGCGGTACACATCGCGGTATATTAATGGTATTGGACATACTTTTCCCGTTGTCACCATTGCCTTTGATTATGATTAGATAATGTGAGCAGACACGATCTAAAATAGTATGTTGTTACACAAAGACCACATTATAATGTTACTCAGATTACAATCCGCTTGCTGACATTATACCGCGGTCAGAAGTTTAGGTCCTAATTTCCTAATTTCTTTCCCCCGAAAGCTATACTGATAAACTGGAACTACATCATATCATATTGTGATAGTGCAAAGAAGTGTTATCAAATTAAATTTGTGGAGCAAAGAGCCGATTGATACACATGTGAGTTAGAACATTTGAAAGGCGCGAGGAGAGAGAGAGGGGAAGAGAGAGAGAAAGTGAGAGAGAGAAGGAGAGGGAGGAATATATATAGAGAGAGAGAGCGAGGAGCGGAAAGAGAGAAGGAGGAAGTGGCGGAAGAAGTAAAGTGCGACTGACTTCTGAATTGCAGAAGGTAGGGAAGAAGACTTTGGTTTCTGCTAATGATACAGTTAAGAAATTCCCATTCCACTTCAGAAATGGCTAGCATTGAAACAGTTTCTCTTTACTCTCAGAACTATAAATACCTATGACTTAGAATAAACGGCACCGATAAATGAAAGGATCTCTTCCTACTCCAGTATAAGACCGACCACAAGCTCCAGCTGTAACTGCAAGCATTTTCCCCGGCAGTATGAGAAAGTGTGATCTTGAAGAAAGACACAAAAACCTTGTGGAGAATAGGAGGAGAATGAATGAACAAAAATGAAGAGGGCCCTAGTCGAAAATCGGGCAATAGAATTCCACTGCATAGCGATACCTTTCTACTTCGTATGGTTCTCCAACCCCAACGATGATCTAATGAAATTGTCGAAAAACACTGTATCAAGTGTCCCTGGTGTTTTGTAAGGAACTACATTCCACTTTCCTGTCTTTTGTTTTCAGCGAAATTACATCTTGGACAGATATTTTTCTTGTGTTCTTCCTCTTGACTGTTGTGATATGTAGGAAATTTCGCTACTATTATTAGCTAGTCAATCGACTACGTATCGGGTCTTTTGTTTGCTTGAGTAACACATCTGTCAGTCGAACATTAAATTTACAACACACCTGCACTATAAATGTGGGTTTTTATGCGTATGCCAGAAATTATTATTGTTATATTTATTCTTAGCTGCATTCTTGTAATAGTTGTTTCTATCCAACAAAAAGGAAGTTAAAATCTCTACCCTAACCATTCTTCATATATGGCTTAAAAATGATGTCGGAAAGGTAATCCATTAGTCTAATGTAATAACAGAGACATTACATTTGTGAAACTTTTGTAAATTTTTAAAAATACGTCTGTTAGTTATCTGACAAAAGAAAGAAAAAAAGAAAGAGATACAGACAGACAGAGAGAAAGAGAGAGAGAAAGAGTGAGAGAAAGAATGAGAAACTATGATTGAACAAAGAAAAAAAGTAAATAAAATTACATCAAAACATGTTATGTTTTGACGACTAATGTTCTTCATTTTGACAAATTAATTCGGTCTATTTTGACGGGTTGGCATCTCCAGTTTGATAATGCTTGATTTATGCAGTGTTTATTTGATTTGTACGGTGTTATATTTGAATAGAATGTTGGTAAATAGTTTCCAAAAATCAACGCCTAATGTATCATGCTTTGTGTCATGAAACTCAGATTTAAAGAATAGCTGAGCCAGCCAATGGTTTTTCGTATTTCTTTTGCGACTCTCTTCTGAAGCAAAATGATTAATATTCTGTGAACTTCCATTATATCTGTATTTAGGAGTGACAAATGATGGTGTTCTTAATCGACTTTTGATTCGACAATGTTGAACTTTTGCTTACGCATTTATTTTCTTTCTATTTCCGTTGTGGCCTGGTTAAGTTTTCAGAGTAGAATCACTCATATCTTTTGGCAGGTTGAGCTCTAAGTTAACACAATAGTGATCAATATTGGAAAAGCCGTTAATGATATGTCCTATAATCTGTTAATAGCTGCTGGTGTGATGATATAAAACATTATCACTTCTGATATCATCTAAAACTAATGCCATATGACCTTCCTGTCAGTAATCAGTTATACTTAGCTGATGGAAGAGGATTGATTGGCCACAGGCTTAAATAGCATTAGGTATGGTGATTAGGTTAAATAACTTCTCTTAAGAGCTGATGGTGGGGCGGAAGCAATAATGTACGATTGTTAAGAGGTTAACTATTGTAGGTGATTAATTTGATATTAACTCTTTAAGGGTATTTGCTATTCAATCTGGAATTAATAAAGTGAATCTCTAAACAAATAGTTTAATAAATAGTACATTTACATTTTCCATTACAAATCAACGAGAAAGGAAGTAACTGGCCAATATGATTACCTTTGAGGCCACTATGCATTAATACAAAAGAAATTCTTATTCACACATAACATATAAAACAAACTAATATCTATTTGTTGCATATCTACTTAGTCAATTATATTTTAGAAACTGTTCATATCAGTATCCATACGTTCAGAATTTTAATTAAACTTCCATCGCTATCACAGTAACGCATTTGATTATTAATTGGAAATGAACATGAATTGATATAACCGTAAACGTGACAAAATT
Organism: Octopus sinensis; assembly: GCF_006345805.1. NCBI lineage: Eukaryota > Metazoa > Mollusca > Cephalopoda > Octopoda > Octopodidae > Octopus > Octopus sinensis. The sequence goes on along the minus strand of NC_043008.1, from coordinate 30,520,378 downwards.
ATAAATTTTGTAGTATCGGCTAATTCTTTCAGCTGTTTTGATTCTTTCTGCGACTAAATTAAATCAAATTTATAGCATGCTTTACAAACAGATATCTTCATTACTTCTCACCGCAAAAAACGTCTTACTATTAGGTTGTACTGAAAATAATCGCCCATTTCAGAAACATAATTTTATCCTGGAAAAATTAACAACAGAAATTGTTTCACCTTAGCAATCTTCTGCAGATTGCGTTAGACAGTTGCAATACCGGTGCCAAGTGCATGAGAAATTTCTCTGCCAATTTGCCCCGGGGTTTTGTTCAGCAATTGCTTTCAATTGTTCTTTGTCAAGACTGCATGACTGTCCTATACCTTCTTCATCTTCAAAGTTGTCATCACTACTACGGAATTTCTAAAACCACCTTCATACTGTGCAATCACTTTCGGACCCCTCTCCCTGTACTCGGTTGATACTGACAGCAGTTTGGGAGGTATTGTGCCCAAGCGTGAATTGATGCAAGAAAAGTAAGTGAAGGCCCTTTTTTGTCATGCTCATAATTAAGGGTGCTTATGCTTCAGGAATGTTTACTGTTTGAAATAAGTAGGAAATCATTAAAGAGCATACAACAATTATTAAGTATGTCGAAATTAACCAAAAAATATAATTAAATAATATGATAAAATTTCGTTTCAAGACACAAACTTAGAGAGGCCATTATTTTCGGAGCAACCTAATATTTTATCAGTATCTTGTATCCTTTTATTTGTTGATTTTCTAAATAAGAAAGTTGTGGTTGTTGTGGATTACTCCTATGGCCAAGTGTATGCAAACCACTCCCACCCAGTAATTTTCATCAGCAATATGTATACTCTTGAACATATTAGCTAAACGTCCTTCTTTAAAACCGTAGTATATGATTTGAGATATCTAAAGAGAGTGACTCAGTCATCTAATTTAGTTATAGTGGCAAAACCAGCAAAGTGCAAATCATTCATGCATCAGCCCTTTGGCTCCTAGACTGCGTTGCCACTTGATCAGATGGTATCTACAGATTTGTAGAAATCTCCCAGTTCTAAACTTCCCAATAACTACGACCCTCTAATTAGTACTACGGTTTATGAAATCACAACACTCTGTGTTGTCCAGGCTATATACAATAAAACTCTTTCCAGAGAGAGAGAGAGAGAGAGAGAGAGAGAGAGAGAGAGAGAAAGAGAGAGAGAGAGAGAAAGAGAGAGAGAGAGAGAGAGAGAGAGAGAGAAATATATTTTTTGTTGAATGTAACCTGTCACCTCCTCGTGTACACAGGGTTTCAGTATGAGAAAGTAGCAACCATTGTTCCTGTTAAGTGATTTGTCTGATATTTGTGGCATTATAATAACCAAAACCGTCAAGGGACGACTCATGATTTTACCAAACAGTGTAAGCTCTCTCATAGCGTTCTCTCTAACAACGTTGGTACGGAAATATTTGCAAATGTCTTATGTTCCAATAACAATCGTCATCTTTAACCAGTTATCTATTTTGAAATGGACCCAAATCTTACTTGCAACCACAAAAACGTTACTGGAATCTGCTTAAAACATTGGTTAATTTTTCATCACTGTGACAAAATATAGAGTTAGTGATTTATCCGGAAGTAAGTAAGCAGGGTTGCATCATCACGATATTGCATCATGATGTTGTATCGCTTGCATCACGATGATTTAATCGTATCTATTTCGGATCAATAATTCCTTGACAACCCCCTCAATCTAGTTTTATCCACGTTTTGCATTCTGGACGTCTGGTGCATTTCAAGGCCCGAGTACACTTTATAGATACATGTATATTAAAGACCAGCTTCAGACTATATACTATATGATTAGGATAACTTAATTCACTATGACTTAACCTTTTTAACGTAGTCATTTACATGCAACCTAGAAACCTTATGCATTACTTTACCCTCAAGTGGGAAATGACACCTAAGTCCATCTTCAAATATCATTACACACAGTTTTCGTCTGTCTGCCCTGCTCCTTCTACTAACAGATAATGTGCATAAAACTTGCAACATATGTTTACCCTTATATAACAAATGCTATTACATGCTAACTGTGCATGGATGACGTTGTCAGAAATGTATCTCAAAGATTGGCTTTCTCACTCAAGACTGTATATTTATGTCCCGATAAATTGACAATGCCTTCCATAGCTGAAATGTGAGCCATATGAAATTACTATTTACAAATATGTGAGGCTACTGCGGACAGCTTTAAAGAAACCTGTTGGAAACAAATCAGTCATGAATAATTTAGATTTTTCCTGCATGTGTAAACTAGTTCGATACATTAAGTTTGATACACTTATCACACACTCGTTTGGTTTCATTGAGTGTCCATGATTGACCTGTTGGGATTGTCTAACGAACGGTGCTACTGTCACAAGATGTAAAAGAAGGTAAATATATTGAAATAAGTATAGAATCACATTGAAGAAGCTGCTTAATGGTCGTTCGATATGCTATAAAATAACAACCTAATTTTCATTCAATCCTCTATACATGAGGTAATGTAATCTCAAATGAACTGTCAGATTAAAAAATGGAATGGGTTCTACTGCAATGCTTTTGAGCAGATGTTCTACTCAGTCTGAGCTGCAATCAGTAAAACAAAAGTGTTGCACGAGAAGCTGATAATTTATTTCGTTAATTTATTTACTTAATAAAGGGGGAATTTGAATAATATTTTTATATGACAAGCGTATTGTATGAATAAATGAACGAGAGCTAATCAATCAAATACTGAAATATAATTTTATCGTTAGTGTAATTGTAATTGTTTAATTGACAACACGATGCATTTCTTGATTAGAAAATATAATACTTGACATGTTTTTCAGATGAGTATTTTTAAAACATCTGAATGACTGGCAGTAGAAATTTCTCATAAATTCTTCAAATATTGATTACATTTTAATGAAGGTTCTTATTTGTAGTCGATGAAGAATTTGCTGGTAAATAGAAATGGAAACGTGTTTCCTAATATGTCAGTGGTGTACATGATGTGAAAGAGTTTCAACTAGAAAAGAAACCTAGATTCATTCGTGATAAGATGGTTGCTTATATCATAATCTACGGGATGCCACATAACTCACAAAATATTACATTTTCTCATTCTTGGTTAAAATTATTATTTAATAATTCCGCAAGAAACTATGGCGCTTATGTGTAATAAGATTGGAAAATATCATAACGTGCTTCACTGATGCTGTAACCAATCATTGGGACAAAGCATTTCTAACCATTCCAATATCAACCACACATCAGGCTGATATTTTAATATCCTGAATAACTAAAGAATATTGTTCGAGTGAAAACACTTCAACGAATTGCTGTATTTATTTGATCCAGTTATTGGAATATATTTAATAAAATCTGATATGATGTAAGCGAAAATCATCCTTTAATACCTAATCCCATAAACTATCAAGATGGTGGGGAATCACAAACTATTTCCTCCAGTAGTAGTAGATAGAATAGCATACAGCATAAATACATAACAGCATGTGAGGCTTACAAGACACTCATTGATTATACAGTATTTCCGCCTCTCACACAGTTGATCTTTGAAAATCCAGCAAGGTAAACCAAATCAACGAGAGTTAAATGTCTTATCCATAGTGAGGTGGCTATATATTGATATGCTATAGATTCAACCAGCTGTATCTATTTCAGATGGTATCTTTATGTAACATAAATTATCAGATTTGCTCATGCACTACACATTCAATTTCACTAGAGGCAACAAGCTCATCCAACCATGTTTGTCATAATTATATCGCACGGTGGCAATATGTAGTTGTGGAATATTGATAATTGATAAGATTATATGTTGCTGTAGTGAGATGTAGTATTCATTTTACTCACTGGTGAAATAAATGAAGCTAAACATCTTAAATTTGAAATTTCCTGCTTGTTTGTTCGTAATTGTAGGTATTTATTTAAGGCGAATAGTCCATGTGGCTTTGATGCCTTTCTGCACATTACTTAAATAATAAAATTCAAACGGCTGCAATAAAGTATTGAATGATAATTGCTGACTCATATCCTCGATAGATTGTGACGATACTGAATTCATTTTCAACTGAGAAAATTAAAAATCTTTTCGTAAGCGAGGAGGTTCAACAGGAAATACGAGTTTGCTTAATGGAGCGCTCCTTTCTATTGATTATTTTGAAATAAGGGTTATATTTTTAGATTGCACAAAGATTTGAAGTTGTGTTGTTTATGCAATTCTCATATAGCATTATCAATATGATTTAAAGGTAATTGCATCAGAGTGAAAACGCCTTCAGGAAGGTTACTCTTTCGAATATGGTACTCCCAACTATACAACTGATATCTTTAGTAAAGCTTATTCTTACATTTAATTAAACAGTTCATCAAATTAGAAATTTTCTATCATTTAAGACTATATTTCAATTTGATTTCTAATTATTTATCTTCTCGCTTGGTAATTAAAAACCAAATGAAATTAATTCCATGTAAGTACATAATATTTATATTGTTGATATATTTGCCCCATGGCAGTAAGCAATTACACATAACCTGCGCAATCTAGTACTAAGATCACTTCAGTTGTTTGTATATCATAATTACGAAAATCAAATGTGTATATAGTCTCCTGTGTATAACGTAGGATAATCAGGTGGTTGTCAAAGCATCCACCTGACTGAGTGGTCAATGTTACAGTCAGGTATGAGTGCAGTTAGACAAAGAGTCGTGAAAGAGTTGCATCAAAAGGAATTATATTACGTTTATATGTAGAATTTTCTTCTGAAGTAGCAATAAGAGAAATTCAATTTCGGTGTTCTGCAGTATATTAATATATGACATCTGAAAAACGTTGGATTGAAAAATGCTTGTTCATGGCTGATAACAGAACCCAGACGCCTAAAAGATCGGGATGGTGTTTTTATGGCCTTACTAGGAAACATTAAATTCATATATATCATTTGGCAATTCTGAATAACAATCAAGAAGCACGGATCCCTCCTCACATAGAAGAAATACATTTTCCATTTACGAAGAGAAGAGTATTCTACATATAGCAGAATCAAAAGCTTCTGACTCACTATAAGTAACAACTTCTAATTACTTGAGTCAATGAAGGAACCTTAAGCGATAACTTAACTGGTTACAAATAGTTATCAAATTATCCAATTGTCCTCAAATTACCACCTACTATCTTAAAAAGTGAGGAAAAATCGATATTTTAGTATTAGATAGGCAATACGTGAGAAAAAGACAAGATGATCATGTGCGTAAGCTTTTGATGATACAGGTCTTCTCAACTGGGGCTGATCTGATACCAAACAAGGTGACAAAATTACAGCATTAAGTTTTCTTAAGCTGCTACACTGTAACAACTAAACAACATCATAAAGAAATATTTCCATCCGCAGAAGTGTTGGACTTCCCACATGTTGCTAAACAACACTTGACAACACTATCTAATTGTGACATTAATATCAGTATGAAGGTGTCGTACTCAGCCAATAACCAACAAATGACAGTAAGAGGAAAACATAAACGAATTTTGTTGCCATAGAGAAACTTGGACTCGAATCTCTTATCAATCGACTTGAAGAGCTGTAAAAGAACGAAGAAAATCAGCAACAAAGAGGTTTTACCGACGAGTAAGTAAATAAATATATGCATTAAGGATTTATTTTTACTTTCCACTATCAAATTCATATTTACATACAAATATAAATACGCACATACGTATATAAATTGACATTAAGTGGTTATTATAATGTAATCAATAGTAGGCTTTATTGTTTTATGCTGTGAAGTGTGTGTTACATACATAGATAATGCTGTATATATTTATGTATGTATGTATGTATGCATGTATGTATGTATATATATATATGTGTATGTGTGTGTGTGTGTGTAACAGTTACACCCGATTCATCGAACAAAACGATAAAAAATATTGATCATATAATAACTACTTAACGACAAATGTTATTTTATTGTTATTGAACAAGAGGGAAAATATGCTTCTAGAATGTTATCGTATTGTCTGATGTAAATTTAAATATAATAGCACAAATAGTAAGATGTTTCCTGTGTATGAATATAACGTAATAACTATAAAACTATATTTTTTGTATGTAAGTTGATAAGAGGTGAATGAAAACACATTCGAGAAATGCGATGTTTACTTATGAAGATTTTATATAATCTTCTTGAAAGACAATGGTACAATATATTATATATGTGAGATTCTACGGTAATGGCATAATAGATCGGCAGTAGAAACAAAATTGGTATGGAAAGTAATGTACATTATAAAGATGGAAAAGAAAGACAAAAGAGAAAATAATAAAACCAACAGCTGTGAAGAAATATGATTACCATATACCTCTGAATCACTTGTAAAGATATTTCTATAAATATTATTGGAAAAGAGAACGAAATATATCATGGTATCTGTTGGTGGTGATAATTAGATGACCCATGTCTGTTTACAGAAATTTAATCAATTTATAGGTTGCTGGTGTTTCATTAGCTAATTCTATTTCTCAAGTGGCTTGGTAATCATTGTTTTACAGAGCGGAAAATATACATGCGGTAGAATTCGATCGCACGGACTATCATGTGAAGCATCTGAGACAAGAATTGATATGAAAACAGTTGATATAATTACTCATGATAATTTCTTTTACTAGTTCTGTATGGAAGAAGGGGCAATGCTCATGGTTTACTTAGAGTTACAAACGAAATTTATAACGTTAATGTCCCACTAGAATATTACCAAGCAAAAACTTGCACGAAAGGACGGAATTCCACAGGGTCAAGTATTCTGAGGGAAACGACTGGGTGCAGTGATCAGTGTGGAACTGAAAGCAATGATGGTGATCGAGAGAAAAGAAATGAGTTAGTCAGGAATTCATGAGTGGAATTGTCTTGAGTTCAGCGCGCTCATATAAGCCTATACAATCATAACTGTTGGGAGAGAACAGAGTGTTCCTAGAAATCTTTAAATGGTTGCATACTAAATAGTTGGGTATCTTTTCTACATGACAGAATGGTATACTCTCTTTACTCTTTTGTTTTTTCAGTTATTTGACTGTGGCCATGCTGCAGCATCGCCTGTTAGTCGAGCAAATCGCTCCCAGGACTTATTCTTTGAAAGCCTAGTACTTATTATATCGCTCTTTTTTGCCGAACCGCTAAGTTACGGGGACGTAAACACACCACCATCGGTTATCAAGCGATGTTGGAGGACAAACACAGATACACAAACATATACACACATATTATACATACATATATATATATATAATATATATATATATATATATATATATATATATATATATATATATATATATACATATATACGACGGGTTTCCGTCTACCAAATCCACTTACAAGGATTTGGCCGGCCCGAGGCTATAGTAGAAGACACTTGCCCAAGGTGCCAAGCAGTGAGACTGAACCCGGAACTATGTGGTTCATAAGCAAGCCACTTATCACACAGCCACTCCTATGAAGTCTGAATATTAAAAGGAAAATATTGGCGTAACTGTTTGGTGGATGCAGTATCACGGATGTCAACTGGCATTTGCTCAACACACACGCACACACAAACATACACACACGACCTCATGAACCTCGTTAACCACTGTCTGCTCAAAAGCTGAGGTCATGCTGGGGCAGTACCGTTGGCTTTGCTACACCATTATTTGAAATCCTTTCTGATATGTATTATTTGGTGAATGGTACTACTGCCCACATATGTGATTCCTGCTGCTAAATAGGTTCTTTCTTGACAGGAGGAGATCCAGTTTTATTTTGAAGACACCTACATCTACACGATGCAGGTCTCTCAGGCATTGTGGAATGATATTAAAAAGTTGTGGGCCCTTGAAACCCAAGCTCCGGCACGTTTGTCAAGTGCCTTCTATTAAAATCTCATGTCGATTAAAGTCTTGTTAGCTGATTTGGTAGGCGGAAGCTGAAAGGAGCCTGTTGCATATATATATATATATATATATATATCGAATCCCCAAAAAAGAAGAGCAAATACAAAGAAACATAACAACGTGAGTGCGTGGTACATGTAAAGTATTAGCAGACGTTCAAGGAAGGAAAGAAAGATGGTTTAACGTTTCGAGCAACGCTCTTCTTCAAAAACATATAACTTAGAGACACACACACATTACGAGAGTATGCACATTAATGGGAAAAAAGATGGAAAAGAATAGTACTCGAATACCGGAGGTAGAGAAATATGCATTATTAATAAAGCTATAATGACATCATAAAAACTGTTACTCAGTTGCAACTTTTTAAATAAAATACATTTATAAGTATTTATAAATATGTGTCTGTATATATATATATATATATATATATATATATATATATATATAGAGAGAGAGAGAGAGAGAGAGAGAGAGAGAGAGAAAGAAAGAGAGAGACCGAGTGAGGGTGAAAAAGAAAGAGAATAAAAGAGAGAAGGTGAGAGGGAGAGAGAGAGACATTAATGTAGAATGCATATGAAGAGTCGGACATACTTTATAATTCATTTCGTAAATAATTTGAACACTCAATATATCTCTTATTTAATCATTAAGTTTATGTTACGGGGGCAAAACTTTGAAATAGATTTGAAATGACTGATCATATATTACCCATACATCTACTATGTATGGGCGCGCATACGTGATTGTACATGTGCGTTGAGACAGATACATATATTGATAAACAACTTTTATTTATAAATATATATATATATATAATATATATATATATATATATATATATATATATATATATATATATATTTATATTTATATATATAAGCAAATATGAACACAGAAATATTTGTGTATGCTTAGGCATCGAGACAAACTAACAAACACACACACATTTAAGAAGTTTAAGAACATGTGTGTAGGATTGCATATTGTATACATGAATAGACGTGCATATAAGCGCACGTATGTGTATGTATATATATATATATATATATACACACACACACATACGTATATGTTATTGTATGTGAGTGCATGTGCGTGTGTGCTTCTGCACTGAGAAATGAACGAGAATTATTCCTTTTATGAAATATTCCCGGCTATCAGAAGATTATATTTATATAAAAGAAATATTTAATCTATGTTAAATTCAACATTTTTAACAACTCAAGTCTTATCTATTTTTGTGTTTTCCGAAACGCATAGAGAACATTCATGCAAATAGACTTAAAAATCTTACATCTTTTTAAATCCATACATAACACAGAATTATTATCCCTATTAATGTTGTTGATGTTATTATTATTATTATTATTATTATTATTATTATTATTATTATTATTATTATTATTATTATTATTAGAGTTGTTGTTGTTGTTGTTGTTGTTATTATTATTATTATTATTATTATTATTATTATTATTATCATTATTATTATTATTATTATTATCATCATCATTATTATAATTATGTTGCCTTTAATGTTGTTCTCTCACATTCTACTTATACTCTAGACAGTTCTCCGAAGCTCCTTAAGTTATCAATTTGTAAACAAATTTTCTTCGTGAAAGATTTTTGCAACATTTTTCTTGCTTATTAGTAGAGATTATCAGGAAATTGTTTGGCATTGTCTTTAACTATTAGAAATATAAATGATTTCCTGCTGAGGTAGTCACAGGAAAGGCGGCCTGTGGTCACAGCTCTGTTGTGTTCTGACTTTGAGAGACGTAATTAACTAAATACAGTGTTTCTGAGAATATATATGTATATATATATATATATATTATATATATATATATATATAATATATATATATATATATTATATATATATATATATATATATATATATATATATATGTATATACTTAGATAAAACTTAGATATGTTTCGACCAAAGATTGATCCAGGCCATGTCTAACTTAATAGCACCACATGATAGGATTATTTGAATCCTGTTTGAGTCAAGTTTTTTTAATGGTCCATTCAAGTAGTGAATTTTTGTTGGGTGAGTTGTATCCAATTATGGGTGGCTTATCTGGTATTCCTTGAAGGAATCTATCCAGACTCCGTTTAAAGTTGATGGGATCCTTTTCCTCTATGATCTCTTTCGGGACAATGTTAAATAGGGCAGAGCCTGTTGAGGAAAAGAACTTATGTTGCAGTGAACATGTATGCTGTGATCTTGAATTGGGCAGGGGATGTATGGCCCGTGGTCCCAATACATATATATATATATATATATATATATAAACAAAGTAACAACATAGCACCGATGTTTGTGTAACATTTATACGTGAATATTGATTCCGCTCCTATTTATGGTACTAATGTGTAGTAGATTATTACCTTCACCAATACCAGAACCAAAAAGGTGTAGCAGCCAAAACAAGAACATCAACAAATGCAGTAGGACGACTATGAAAAAACCCTAGTAAAATCTATATAAAAAAATTAGCTGTTTAAGTCAGGTATTATTAAAAGTCATGAGAATAACGACAAAAAGCAACACCAATGATGAGAAGTAGTAATAGCAGAAGTAAAAACCAACAAATATATAGCAACTAGAACTAACAAAACTATCAAGCAACTGTCCATGACATCCTCGATATATATATATATTATATATATATATATATATATATATATATATATATATATATATATCTGTCGAATCGACCCCCAGGACTTATTCTTTGTAAGCTTAATACATATTCTATCGGTCTCTTTCGCCGAAGCTGCGGAAACTTAAACACACCAGCATGAGTTGTCAAGTGATGGTGGTGGTGGGGGGACAAACACAGACAGACAAATCACTCTTTCTATATATACATATACATACGATAAGGATTCTTTCAATTTCTGTCTAACAAATCCACTCAGAAGGCTTTGATCGGCCCGAGGGTACAGCATAATACACTTGCTCAAGTTGCCACGCAGTGGGACTGAATCTGGAGCCACGTGGTTTGGAAGCAAGCTTCTTAAAACACAGCCACGTCTGCGCCTATATATATATATATATATAATATATATATATATATAATATATATATATATATATATATATATATGTATATATATATAGTGTATGTGTGTGTATTAAAACAGATTGCGTTGAATGAATGAATTTAAAACAATTTTGATTGGTACGTTTCATGTCCTATTCTATCCTTTAAAGATAAAGTGGTCGCTAGGCAAGTAGAAATTTTGAAAATATCCACAGAATGACGGTTTAGTTGCAGGTTTTCTTGCAGAACCACATCAGGGAGGCCGCAATTGTGTTTGTGTTGAAAGAAAATTCTATGTAGAGTGCACTGGTTACCTTTATGTCATAATGTCCTTTCTGTGATGTTATGATAGGTTAGTATATTTTGTACCTATATTTGTATATTTTAACTTAAATTATGTAGTTATCGTACCTTGTGTTTCTACTTGTGGGTCTATTATCTTTCAAGGACTTCCAGGCGAATAAAAGTAAAGCTGCGTACGGCTACAAATGGTATACCATATTTCAGTTACGTCTACTAACTGACCCTTTACATGACATAACAGAAATGAAATTCATCAAATCTGTATCCAGCAGTATTGCTGTTAGACTCAATCAAATTACTTATCAAAGGAACATACAATCAGGCGCATTTGGAATGTGATCATCTCATTTCTTAAGAGTATCTCGCATAACATAATTCAATGTCCCCTTGCCGTTTGCATGACAATGTGATATGAAAGATAATTGGTTTCTTTTGTGTTTTCTTCGAGCAGAATGAACGATTGCGTAGTGATCGCCTCGCTATAGGAAATGGTCACTACGCAATCTCTACACTAAAAGAGAGAGAGAGCTGAGGCAATGAGAAAATATATTTATCTAATATTGTATTTATAGTGCAAATATATATCTATATCTGATTGCAAATATTTCTTTCTGATTTAAGATTACGTTTGCCCTTCCTTTTGGCATAAAATTGTTCACAACCGCCGTGATAATTCATGCCTATTCAGTGCGACAAGGACGCTTTAAGACAATACACTAACACTGACAGACTTTCCAATATATTTGGTAATACATGGTTCCTCCCTTCGTTTGCAGCTTTCTAAAATCTTTGTATTTATTATTCGTTGATCTTTTCGATTTTCTGAATTTCAGCTATCAGTTTTATTCATTCATCGTGGATTTTACCATGAAAAAGTTTTGTTGATTATTTTCTAAAAGTTTTTTTTGTACTTCCTCTATGTCTAGTAAATCACTAAGTTTATGTTTTTGTAATGTAATTCAATGTAAAAAAAATATTTATCTTCGTGGAACATTCGCGTTTGAATTCTTTCATTCTTTGCACACGACGTATTCTTCAAATGTTTGCTTTTACCTGTAGAAATAATCTTCCGTTTGTTTCTTGGAGTTATTGAACATCTTTACTTGTAAGTCTTCTAAATAGAATAATCATTTTAGTCTTCGTCGATAACTTGTGTCTGTTTCAAGGCAGATTTTCCGAATCAGTCTCTTTTATCTCTCATTTTAACTCTAGGGGCATCGGTTGAGTCCCCCACGTTGTGTTGTACCTTACTTGATTTGCATTCGTTATTACTCAATTCGTACTCGTCATCAAGTGTGTGAGTGATCTTCTATGCAGTTTTTGTCTTATTTGAAATATCAGCTATATCATCATCGACTCACACACTTCCCGTTTAAAAACCAGAAAGCACAGATTAAACAATGCAATGCAAGATACACTATTTCAGAAAACAAGACTAAATAGACATGGTGGGAAAATGTTTTTATCATGATGTACAATCAGACTATAACTGGTCTAGACAATATACGTTTTTACTGTGCAAACTTAGTTTGCGAATAATCTGTCAGATAAGGGCTCTGTTCTTATGCAAGGTATTCTTTCTTTTTGGTACACACTAGGTAACTAACCGCCTTAATTTATTTGTAATTATACTATCTTATTTTATTATCTGTGTTGTGGCTTACAATATGAACTAATATTTTCGTTTGTTTTCGTTTACTATTTCTCTTTTTTCTCTCTTCAGCTAACGTTATTCAGTTGTTGTTTAAGATATTCTGTCTTGCTTTCGATAATTTTATACTATTTGTGGACAAATATCGAGGTGATTCTTTTTGCAAAATTCGGTAATTTGATTAGGCGATATAGACTAATGTGTATAATTTGACAGTAAATGATGCAGTTATAACCTCTAAAAGCGCAGATGCCTTGTATATCTGTCTAAAAAAAGATGGTTTATTGTGGTAGTCTTGACAATGGTACATAGGGCCTCTTTTTAACTCCTTGAGTTGCTACTTATTCAGTTACATTTCTCGATTTCTTACATTTTTAGTGTGATGTTACCATCAAGCTCAACGACCGAATCATAGGTTATTATAATTTGAATCCTCTCGTATATTTGCAGTTACTTTGGTGTGTGGAAAATTATTGAAACAGAGTATAGGTGCGATCTAACCTGTGTAGATTATTTGAGGCTGATTCTGTTACAAATTAATTAATAACATATGCGCTACCTTCTAGCAACTTTTGATTATTGTTCTTTTGCCGGCTTTGGCGATTACCAATATATCACTCCGCCGCCGGTAGTCCTTCTTTATGTGTGTGATTGTAAATCTATCTATCTATCTATCTATCTATCTATCTATCTATCTATCTATCTATCTATCTATCTATCTATCTATCTATCTATCTACCTATCTATCTATATACGCATATATACATAATTTATGGAATTCATCACATGCATGTGTTAATAATATTGGCATAATGACTCTCCCTATACACATGGAAGTTTGTTTCAACACGCGAATTCACATAAAGAATCTTGCAAACCAGAGAAACAGAATATGTATCACGGATTATTCCTTTTATCATTATATCGAAGTTTTTTTTTGCTGCATCTAACGTAGCAAATGACCATGTAATAAGCATGTACATGTTCCGTCGCTGGCGGTCGTAGTTCTTCTAAATGAATGCCATCTACAAAAACAAAAAGGTTCTGCACTACTTTTATGGCACAGATAGTCCAATCGAAGAATTCATAATAGACGATCAAATTATTTCCAGAGTAAACATATACAAGCACGCTGACATACATGGGCAAATAGGTGCGTGTGTATGTTTGTGAGTGTGTTTGTGTGTGTGTGGTGTGTGTTATTCTTTTGTTTGTTTCAGTCATATGACAGCAGCCATGCTGAAGCAACAACCTGAAGAATTTTTAGTCGAAGAAGTCGACTTCAGGATTTATTTTGTAAAATCAAGTACTTATTCTATCGGGCCATTCTGCCGAACTGGTAGGTTACGGTGACGTAAACATAGCAAAACCGGTGATGGGGGAAAAGCACAAACTCAAAGACACTCACACAGTTTATTCTGTCAACCAGATCCACTAACAAAATTTTGGTCGACGCTACAAGATTGAACCGTCAACCATGCGATTGGAAAGCAAGTATCTTACCACACTATCACGCCTGCACCTATACGTATATACATACATATATATATATATATATATATATATATATATATATATAATATATATATATATATATATATAGTGTATGTTGTGTTAGAACACGTATTAGTGTGCTATGTGTCACGAGAGGACTTCTTATTTGGACCTGTGTTATATCACTTTACCAGTACGTGAATAGACGCTGATATTTCACATCCCGATTCGCGGGGAAATTGGCTGCTATGTCTGCTCTGGACGTCTGTCATTGACAAATAGAAAGACATGCTAAATCACGTGTTCTGGCAGTCCATAGCTAACGGTTATCTTCCGTCAACGATATTAACACGAGTATAAACATAGGTTCTCACATGATAAATAAATCAGTATTCTATGTTCTGACACAACTATACATACATGCATAATATGTGTGTGTGTATATACATGTATATACATTCATGCATTCATAATATGTGTATGCATATATGTATATTATATATATATATATATATACATCCAGGATGTGTGTGTATGCGTGTGTGCGCGTATGTGTGTGTGTATATATATATACACACGCATATAAATAACAAAGTTCGATTTGTAATGCTAGGATTTTCTGTAATCTAATGTTTTATTTTGAATTATACTAAAGGTATTCTTTCATAAACTTCCTCAGTTTTTCTTTGTCTCTTAATCTGGTGGCTGATTCGTTTATTCCATTTATTGTTGTGGTTATTTTATTTAATATTCAGTAGATTCTTGTAAGGTTTCTTTCATCTAGCATATTAAAGAGACGTTCACAGTTTTTAATCCATTTGATAAATTGTAGCTTTGTTAAAATATATCGTTGTAAATCTCTCTGTTCTCTTAGTAATTTCCTTTCTTGTTTGATATAATATCGTGCGTCTATTCCTAAAACTTATTCTTTTCCCCTCTTGTTTCTAATATTTCAATCTTCTCTGTCTAGTTTACTACGTATTGGTAAGACTCTTATCTATCTCCAGAACTTCCTTTCAATTGCTTTTATCTACATAGTTATTATGGATGTGGAAACGAATTCATTTACTATTTCTTCAGGGTGTCCTCCATTACTCTCGACATGACAATTGCAACTGTGTTGGTTATTCGTCTGAATGTTTTCATCTTGTCATATCTTTCTAAAATATCTCTAAATACCTCAGTAAAACCTGGCTGTAATTGTTTCTTCTTGCTTTGTTATAGACTTCTTCTTCTTCTTCTTCTTCTTCTTCTTCTTCTTCTTCTTCTTCTTCTTCTTCTTCTTCTTCTTCTTCTTCTTCTGCTTCTTCTTCTTCTTCTTCTTCTTCTACTTCTTCTTCTCACCAACTTCCTCATTCCCATGATCACCATTATCTTAATCATCAACAGCATCACCACCATCACCATCCGCAACGAAGACTACAACAACGAAGACTACAACAACGACGACAACGACAACCACCGCCACCGCTACCACACCAAAACCACCACCACCACCGCCACCTCCAGCGCAACCACCACCGCCACCGCCACCGCCACCGCTACCGCAGTTAGTTTCATAAGCATTTCTTATGCAGCATCAAGCGGCCATTCGTGTTTCCTGAGGTTTATATTGGGAGCAGTGTTTCTCGGAGTGTAGAAAAGATTTGTGCACTCGATCATTTTCATTTTGTTGTGAGATTAGTTTAACATTTAGATAAAATTTTGACTAAAATATATACAAAATTATTTATGCTTCTTATTTAACGAAGTTTATGTTCCGCAACTGGTCAACCCATTGTCTCATACATTTATGTGCCCAGTGTTGAGTTTGTGAGAGCTTGTGCTGTAGGAACCGTATGTTTTCTTTTCTAATATCACACGATAGCAATTGTTCAGATCTTGAAGTATGTAAGATAAGCGTTTGATGTTGTTTCAGCTGAATATCTATTTATCGGTTAAACCATAATATTTTTTGCAAAACTAACATCATCTCCGATATATACCTTACCGCATTTTTGGCGCAAACCTCTTATTGTAGAAAGTTAACATGCAACCGTCTCACTTTCTGATATTGTATTGGGTTGTTCGGAAAGTTCGTGCCGATTTATAGAAGCTTAACTTTCGACTTATTTTAGAACATGTTTGAGTCCATAAAATAGGATCTGATTACACCTCCATTTAGATAGCAGTATAAGCTATCTTTGCGTGGAAGAAGATGCATTTTCCTATAACCTGTGTTAATTCTGTAATCCTTTAAAATGGAAGATAAAAAAGTTCATTTTCGGCACTTGATGCTTTGGGAACCAAACAAAAGTTGCCCCACCCTCCATATTCACCAGATATTGCTACTTCGGATTTCCTCTTATTCAGGTCTCTGCAGAATAGTCTTAATGGTAAAAATTTCAATTCCTTGGATGACGTAAAAAGATACCTTGATGAATTCTTTGCCATGAATCCACCTCAATTCTGGGAAGAAGGTATTTTCAAGTTAAAGGAAAGATGGAGACGCTTTGTGCAACAAAATGGTTCATATTTGATAGATTAAAAATGTAATGGCAAGCATTTATTGACCTTTTTCTTTCGCTTAAAAATCGGCACGAACTTTCGGGACAACCCAATATATTCTTTTAAAATTAGCCGCTGCACCTTGAATGTGATTTTAAAAACTATGTGAAAAACACAGAAACGAAGCAACCTGAGAGTAAGTTGATGCATGGAACCATCTGTGACCTACTGAAAAATTTGTATGTACGGTAATTCATGTTTTAAATATTTCCAGATGGATAGCATATTTCTGGATTTGGATAATTTCCAAGAAATGAAAATAACTTTTAGACACAATATCGTGATCTTCAATCTTGAATATTACTTTCACGATTGCTGTTCTGCATTTAATATCAATTGTGTGGAAGCAATTGAGAATTTCTAAATTACTATTTACTGTCAAGGCTGTAACCAGTTGTTTTCATTCTTTCTTTTTGTTGTTAAACACACATATGCATATATATTCATACGCACACACATACGCACATATAATAAGAATATAATAAGAATATAAGTACATATAGACAGATGCATACCGACCTACCTATCTATCTACGTCCAACCTACCTACTTAAAACTTTACCAACCAAACTCTCACTGCGGAACAACGCGCTACATATTGAGGCTAAGTAGTTTACTACTGAGAAGCTATATGTTAAAGAGCCTACATACTATTAAAATGCATTTACGTATTTTGCTACAGACTGCATAACTATTAGGTGTCACTTTATACGTTCATTAAACTGAATTGTTGACGATGTTGTTTTTGTTGTTGTTGTTCTCCTCCTCCCCCTCTGTCTTCTTTTCTTCTCATCTTTAGTATTATTACGTTAGCGCATGATAATTTAGTTAGCAGGTGTTTTATCTTGAGGTTTGGTGACAAGTCTTCTCAAATCTCAAAAATTTTTCTTCGGATTCTGGTAGAATATAAGATTGTACTTTTCTGCAAGTTTCAATTCTAATTCCTGTCAGTCTTTTAGGTTGCATTTCGGATGTTGTGCCAAGTGCACCTATTACTACAGGAATAATTATTGTCTTGGTCTTCCACAATCTTCTCAGCTCTCTGGCTAGATCATCGTATTTCTCAACACTTTCAACATTTTTGGTATCGACTCTGTTATCATAGGGAATTGCAACATTTATTATCTTATGTCTGGTCTTCTTGCCTCAATAGTATGGTCAGTCTTTATGGTGAAGTCCCATAAGATCTTGTCATTCTCATTTTCTATCACAGCCTCTAGCTCATGTTCATACCACTTTTCTATTTATTTGAAGACACGTACTTGACTAACATACCAATGCACTATTTTACCTACACTCGTCTCCTTTATGCAGATTCTACATTTACCCTTGACTAAATTTTTTTGACCTTTGCCTTTATCAAATTCGTTCTACGAGCTTCCTCCTCAGTGTAAACAGTTTAACGCTTCTGTTTCTCATTACAAAATTCCGTCAGTCAACGGAAAGTAATGGACTTCACTTCCAACATCTTAGCAGAGCCGTTAGTAGGCTGCGCAAAATGCTTAGCGGCATTTCATCTGTCTTCGCGTTCTGAGTTCAAATTCCACTAAAGTCAACTTTGCCTTTCAGCTTTTCGGGGTAAAATAATTACCAGTGAAAATCTTCCAAATGGGAGGAATAAGAGAGACAAACTGTGTGAGAACAGGAATTGGTCATGCAGTTCCACTTCTTTCCATTTGTTCCTTATTTCTCCTCTTTCAGTCACTTTTTGGATCAACCCAATTATGAGCAGTCGCAGTAAAAGCTGTCATCTTGAAAAATTATTTTTTATATTTTGAAATTCTTTAAGTTATTCATTTCTTTCTGTTAGCTCTATTTCCCAGGGTTCCGTGCTCTTTTAGAGTAAATTGAGAATATTATATACTATTCCACACATTCTCAGGATTTTGTTTTTTCAAGAACGATGCGATAGGCTACACTCACAATATATAACCCGAACGAGTGCTTCTTAAAATTTAGCATTTCTATGACAACAGATATTGTTTTAGTCTTGAGGTTTCACATTTTGCCAATTTCTATTTCAATATATCTTTATACTTGGTCAGTTTTTGGGAGGTCTTGACATATATATTTATGTTGATTGGGACAGTCATATCAATGAAGAGGCGTGATTTTGGCTTGAAATCCCTCAATATAATGTCTGGCCTATTCGCATCTATATTTCTGTCAGTTTGAACGGTGAAGTTCCAGAGGAGTGAGATGTGATCATTTTCAAGCACTAGAAGTGGTTTGTGTTCCCTCCAGTTTTTATCATGAGGTAGGTCCAGGTTTTTGTAAATTACCCAGTGAATATACATTGCTCTCTATCATGCCTGCACATGGAGGCGTGCACATCGAGACATGATCAGTGGTTATTATTATTATTATTATTATTATTATTATTATTATTATTATTATTATTATTATTATTATTATTATTATTATTATTATTATTGAATCGTTAGCACGCCAGGCAAAATGCTTAACTGCATTTCATTACGTTCTGTGTTCAAATTCCGCCCAGCTCCACTTTGCATTTTACGCTTTCCGGGTAAAATAAATACCCGTTAAATACTGGGGTGGATGAATTTGACTTTCTCCCTCCCCCTAAATTGCTGGCCTCGTGCGAAAATTTGAATCCTCCTCCCTCCTCCTCCCTTCTCCTCCTCAGTAGTAGTAATAGTAGTAGTATTAGTTGGAGTAGTACTTGTGATATCATATTTACATCCTAAACTCATAGCCATGTAAATGAGGGTAGCTTTTAATCTATTCTGTGTCCCTGTGCAAAATGTTTTTTTTTATTTCTGGCATTGTTCGTATTTTTCCTATCAGTGCAGCTTCTGTGTGCTTTATATTTTGTAAATTACTTTGTGTGCGTTTGTACAATTCTGTATCGGCGTTTATGTATGTGTATGTATGTGTGTGTATATGTGCGTGCGTGTGTGTGTCTGTGTGTGAGCGTGTGAGTGGTTGTTTGATCAGGGAGTTTGTGACACTTTAAATTTCTATCGTACTTATCACACAGATTGCCTGTCTTATCATTCCTCCCATTTGGGAGATTTCCAAGTCTTCGTATTTGGGCAATTCTTCCGTTTGGTTTAGCGATATATTGTTGTCTGCTATGATTGATATGTCTAGCAGAAACATTTTATTGCCCAAAAGACTTTCACTATAATATCTCGGTGATATGATTTTTATGATGTTATTTCACTGTCAGTGAAAGCCGGTATATTCCAAGGTATGGTTGCAGTTTATATTTAGACCGTTTTGTTTTATGCTTATATGAGCTTTCTTCAGACATGAATAAATAACGTTGCAATTTCCTTCAGTGAAGCATGTTTGCATGAGGAATTGGCCATCCAGAAATATAGTCTCAAGGTTGTCGTCTCAAATACCACACGTACTACCTTGTGATAACAAGAATTCTTTTATTCTTTTACTTTATTAGGCATTGGACTGTGGTCATGCTGGGTACCATCTTGCAGGATTTACTCAATCAAAATTACGCCAGGTTGTGTTCATCAATATATATATATATATATATATATATATATATATATATATATATTCTATCGAGCACTTCTGGCGCAAGTAAATAAACCAACACAGTCTATCAAGCGGTGTGGAGAGAACAAGAAAGATACGTATGCCCACATATATATAAACACATAAAAATGCGCACACGCATTATGGATTGGTATATATATATATATTTATATACATATACATACATATACATATACATGTATTTGTGTGTATATATATATATATATATGTGTGTAACACTCTTACTTTATATATATATATATATATATATATATATATTATATATATATATATATAATATTATATATATATATATATAATATATATATATATCTATATCTATATATATATATATATATACATACATATATATATATATATATATATATATATATATACATACATATATATATATATATATATATACATATATATATATATATATATATATATATATATATATTATATATATATATATATATATATATATATATATATATATATATATATATATATATATGGCGGCTTCCATACAGTTTGCGTCTGCCAAATCTATGAAATTCGCTCTCAACAAATTAACGAATTGGCGGGCCCACACTCAAGTAAATAGAAATCTCTTGCTCATGTTGTAATATAATGGGACTGAACGTGAAACCACGTTGTTGCATTTTTATTATATTTTAACAGCTTCAAAACAGAATGCACCTCCAACTCCTTTATTCCTACTCTTAATCTTGATTTCTGAATCTACGTTGAATTCTTCTCTGTTTCTTTTTGTTCAATCATTTTATTTTTAGTTATATATACTTTACTTGTAATTACCATAACATAGCAACTTGTAACATCCAATTCATTTTGTTTTATGAATTTTTGCTATTTAGTTGCAGCTTCATCAACAGAGTTGTCAGGCATTTTTGCTTCTGTTTTATGCCTTCTAGCGTTCTTTAAGGCGGTACACAGTTTCCAACGTATTTACGTTAGCTATATTTATTCTCTATCAGATATATTTTTAATCCTACAGAAGCAATTTATAATAATTTTCTAACTGAAGTAAACTACTACTTCTTCCCAACAGTTGCTACAATGACGTACAAAAATGCCGTGTAGTATTTACTTAATCCCTTTTACAGTTCCTGTTTATAACTTATTAGGATCGATCAGCTTCGCTTTTTTTTTTGTATCACATTTGAAGAAAATAAGAAACAACCAAGTTCTAGGTTCAACCAAATCACCATCTTAGAAACAATATCCTACTTCGCTGAAAATGTAGATGATTGAAATTTCGCCTTCTCATCCACCCCTACTAGTAAAATAGTAGTAGTAGTAATATTAGTATTATTAAGGATACTACTACAACTAATAATAATGATCGCAATTTTATGATTGCGGGTTAGCCTTGGCATCGACTCCAGCACTCCAATGTTGCTCATTTTCCTGACCTCGAAAGCGTGTAAAGCAAAGTCGTCTCGGATGGAATTTGTATTCGAAGATAATGACAGACGAAAGAACGCTAAAAATCTCCAGCGTGCCACTGATTCTGCCAGCTCGTTGCCTTACTACTGTTACTAATAATAATTTCTTTTTTCACCCTAGGACAGTGATTCACAACCAAATTTTGGCCATCCCCCACCGAATCATTTCTAATATCCTGATACCTCCTTGTGATATTTCCCTTTGATTATTCAAAATTTGGTTAAAGTTTACAATATTATCCGGAAACAAAATTAAAAAAATAGTGCAAAGGATGTAAAAAAATGTGTAGGAAAAGAATAGGAAAAAAAATTGCCGAAAGTAACGTGTGGTGGGAAGAGAGAGAACTTCAGAAAATTCACAAGATCCGAGTTTTTCCCCCATAACTTTTACGAAAAGGTTTTTTGTTAATGAAATTTTATATAAATACCTTTCAAACAGCATAGATTACGATTATAAAGAAATTTATGGGAAAATCTTATCGAAGGAGTGGAGAGAGGACTTCGGAATATTCACAAGATCCGAGTTTTTCTACCATATCTTGGTGACCGCTATCGTGGATAGCTGGTATAAATCCAAATTTTAAATATTCCTCTGAATATTGACGAGCTTTCTTTTATTTGCACTATTTTATGTATTTTTAATCAAACACGAAGAGATTTCATTTCAATTAAATTTTTCAACAGTTTCTTCAAAACATTTTCAGTATATACTCTCGGAAAATATGAAAATGAAACAAAACATTTTCCGTGATTTTTGTCAGCTGCGAAAGCCTTTGTATCAATGATGGAAGATTTTTCCTAACTTTTTTGCTGAATTCACAAACTGACTGGTGGGAATAAAATGACCTGTTAATTTTCATCTGTGTTCATATATATATGCGCGCGCACGTGTGTATATGTGTGTTACCATAATTCTCTCTCTCTCTCTCTCTCGCTCTCTTTCTCTATCTATCTATCTATCTATCTATCTATCTATCTATCTATCTATCTATCTATCTATCTATCTATCTATTTGTCTATCTGTCTGTCTGCCTGTTTCTCTCTGTCTTTTTTCTCTATCTCTGCCACTTTCTTTTCCTTCACTGACGCTACTCCTTACTTCCACTCCATTTCAACCTAACACCACACCATTCAATTCTTTCATCCCTCACCCCAACGCCATTTATTGCCCCATCAACATTGCAGCACCACATTTTTGAAGTGAACCTAGATTTTCGTTGCCTGAGATAAAAGAGTCAATACTGTTAGACACTCGCACACATAAGTCTGTCTCCAGTTTATTTCTCCATAGGGAATTAAGATTGCATTACTTTCAGTACTGACCAGTTCTATACTACATACACGCATGCACGCACACACACACACACACACATACACACACACATACACATACACATACACACACATGCCTACGTATTTTCACATACCACTAAATCGAAGGAAATAATCTATTCCCTCCTTAGTGACATCAGATCTTATGAGTATGATGTTCTCTCTAAAGTATCCAAAATTTGATAGAATTGTTCACAGAAGGGATATAAAGAATTATATAACTTATTCTCGAATTTCCCCCTTTCTCTATTGGTATACTAAACATTGTGTACAAAATGTACAAAGTCAACATAACCCTACGCATGCCTCACCGAAATATTACCATGCCATAACGGTTGGGCATGCGCCCTCCCGTTGGGAATCAGCCTTAGGGAGACCATGTGGAGAGCAAAAGCATGGAAAATTTACAATCTGTGAGGAGTTCACACAAAAGAGATGAGGAAAAAGCGAAGTCGTGGAAATGAGATAAGAGATATACATAGAGCACAAAATATTTGAATGCATAATCGTTGCTGTTCTAAACTATTGCCAATCAATCACATATCCCAAATCCCTCAACTCTCACTGCCACGAGTCCTCATTAATCTGCTGAGGTGCACTATATAGGTGCATTCAAAAACAAGTTCCATTCACCCCAACCGATCTTACCACAGTTCGCCGTCGTTTAACAAATTGATTGTTGGATAACACTCCCATTCCATTTTCACTTTCCCTTCGAAGTGAAACATGGAAAAGTTCAAGGATTGACCTAAGCAAAGACTGTCCGCAAATTTCTCACCCACGGCCACCATACAAAATCATTCGGCAAGTCAGTTAGATGCACGACCCTCACTTGCCTTAGTGAGGTGGTCGTCTCGATAGATTCGATCAATAACCAAATTCCTCGTGGAAACGACAATAGCTGTTCGAGGTGACACCACAATTCAGCAATTCTCGGATGCTATGCATTTTAGACGTTTTGTGTACGTTTTGTTTCCCCTCGGTGAAAGATATATAATATGAGGCCGTTAGTCGAATCCATCGAACCTAGTACGTAACTAGGACTTCAGGCAAAGCTGACCTTGCTGGGGTTTGAAACCAGATCGTGATGAGTAAGAATTTTTTTTATTCTGCGACGTTCTACTGCCAATCCTCCAGTATAATATAGTAGGAAATAGAAGTAAACATTACTGATAACAAGCGAAGAGCGCAACGACATGTCTCTCGTCAGGAAGCTCCAAACTAAGGTGTCGAATTTCTTGCAATATATTCGTGTCGAGATAATTCAGTATAACTACCTTTAAATTATATTCATATTATAAAAATGTAAAACTGCACCATCGCCACATATATCTACAATGACATTTTTTAATGAACACCGTCATCATTAACATTGTAATGAAGTAGCTTTATCCATTACAAAACGGTTAGTATTATTGATGTTGTACTCAAGCTTGTACTTTACCTTAAGTAACAGTATTATGAAAAGTATATAAATTAGAAAGTAAATGATTGTCCGAGAATTAAATGATAATGAGACAAAATATAGGGAACTCTAAAATACTAATTATATAGCCATGTTTGATTTCAAAACCCTCTGATTCTTTAATAATATAAAAAAAACCTTACTACTCAAGCAATTTTTCAAGGATCAGATATTCACTAAATTACATTTCTGTCGTTAATTTTAAGACTAGTAATATGTTTTATATTAGAAAATTAATCCAGTGAAATACGTATTTACTACATTGTTTCAAATATTCAATATTTTTCAATAGAACGGCTTTAATCTTGGGTAAATGTTGCTGAATACTAAATGGGGGCTTTCCGTATTACGTAGTGGCTTGCATAGCATTTCAATTACGTTCTGATGTAGACATCGTTAACATCGCTTATACAATCCTCGAAATTTTTGCCGGAGTAAATTGTAGTTTAAACAAGATGTATGCTTTGAGTTGGGTGAAATGAGCCAAGAAATGTAAAACATTTCAGAAATACTCGCAATCTAGCACCTCAAACGCAATTTCGTCTTTCGGCTCTGTGGTACGTACCTTCTGCATTTTACCAAGAGCAATACAGTAACGATTATGATATATCACAAACAAGAAAAATAACTGTAAATGAACAGCGTTAATGACATATTTGAAACGACAAAACAAGTTCACAAAGTAATATCTTATAACTTTTGAATGCTTAACATAAAACAATGCATAAAAATCTACTTACTTCCCGAACTATTATGTACCTTAACATCAATAGTAATGGACGCTTTGTTGGGCGTACGGCAGACGTACACACCTCCATCCTCTAACCGACTGTTTTCAATTCTTAAAGAACTGACTGTAACTTTATCTGCCGATGTGTATTTAGTCGTCAAAATTCGATTGTCTCGATTCGAATATATCTTAGTTCCTTCTTTATACCAGTTAATATCACGAGACCGGCTGTCACCTCCTGATGAGTTACACATCAAAGAAATGGCAGAACCTCGTGTGACAGAACTGCTTCCCGATATCGTGAGAACTGTAAGAGAATAATACAAAAGTAAGTCGATTGATGTCAAATATTACATTAATTATGATAATGATGATGATAATTTTAATGAAGTTGATGATGATGATGATCATCATCATCATCATGATGATGGTGATGACGATGATGATGATGATGATGATAATAATACTAATAATAATAATAGTAGTAGTAGTAGTAGTGGTGGTGGTGGTGGTAGTAGTAGTAGTAGTAGTAGTAGTAGTAGTAGTAAGTAGTAGTAGTAGTAAATGCCCTGATGCAGTACCAGACAGTTGTTGTCACTGGTCCTGATCTTAACTGATTGGAAATGTTATCATGTACGTGTGATGTCTTGGTATAAAAGATTGGCTACAGCAAATATTCTGCTCAATACCAGAGATTTCCTTGTTAGTTGCTTCACCTTAGACGGTTGAATATGTCACTTAGCGACTGACGATATGTGCATCTCTGATCACGAGCCGAAGTAGTGGGAAGCATCATAGCCATGTATTGGGAGGAATCCTTTGGGGTTTAAATATTTCACCACTGGAAACCTGGCTGTTTCGTTCAACATTGTTTTAAAAAAAACCCTTAAGCAGGGACCTTTTGAGCGGGATGGGCTACTCGACCTGAAGAAAATTCTAACTGGGCTCAACCTGCAAGATCATGCGTTCTGTATCTTGATGTGTAATCTCCATGTCGCACACATATGGTTGTGATGCACGTGTCTGGTGTACCCTTATCAGACAGGTAGACGTGGTGGGTATATTGGGGTCTGTATATTTGTACCGCCATACCATTTTATGGCTTGCGCTGCTCTCTCACGCAATAATAATAATAATAATAATAATAATAATAATAATAATAATAATAATAATAATAATACCAACAACAGCAACAACAACAACAACAACAACAACAGCAACAACAACAACAACAACAACAACAACAACAACCATAATAATAATAATAATAATAATAATAATAATAATAATGAAGATGAATGACTCATAATTATGTTTACGTATGACGATAAGACACATTGATTAATAATTAAGCGAAAATTGGATGACATACAGCGCATGTTAAACGGAAATTCCTTTATTCTTCAAGTTAAAATATAATCAATGTTGAATCTATCATCCCTATTCACTCAGAGGTGCCATGAGACTAATTTTTTGTTTGTTATTAATCTCCAAAATTAAGTACATTTAAAAGTATGCCTCTAGGGCGTGGTTTTCATAAACTGGATTTCATTGAAAGAAAGAAAACAATGTTGGGCACTTACACAAAATACGCGGCCAAATATGTTCATGACACAATAAACTATTTACGGAGCGGCGTACATATACTTACATTTGCAATCAAACACAAACACCTCAGATAAAAACACACACACATACGTATTTACTGATGTTTATCTTTTATTCCTTTGTTCTGCTACTTGTTTTAGTCACATGTCTGCGGCCATGCTGGAACACTGCCTTCAGGGGTTTTAGTCGAACAGATCAATCTCAGGGCTTCTTTTTTATAATTTAGTAGTTATTCTATCGGTAACTTTTGCCGAAACACTAGATTAAGAGACGTAAACATACCAACACTGGTTTTCAAGTGGTGATGGTGGGTAAACAAATACAGACACAAAGACACACACAGATACTTACATTTATGTATGTATGTATGTATGTATATATATAAATATAGGGTTGGCCAAAATCCATTCAACAGTAAATCAAAATTCCATAAATCTGTAATCCTGTTTTGATTAGAATAGTAAAATATTTCGCTAAAAAACTTCAGTTTGAACAATTATCATGATGTTTCAGATCTAAATGCTTTTATTGAATTCATTCAGTTGTTAAACATAAATAAATCTTGGAATGAACTCTACAAAATTTTCATAAATCTGATACTAAGTCTCTCGATCTCTTATAGTAAACGACTAAATTACAAGGACGTAAACCAAGTAACACCAGTTGTCACGTGGTAATGTTGGTGGTCAAGCACAAATATAAAGGCACATTCACATCCACACCCACATACACGCACATGCACATATACGCGCACACACATATTTAACCTTCCACCCATTTCAGTAAGTGGACTACGGCCATGCTGGGTCACCGTCTCGAACGGTTTAGTCGAGCAAATCGACTCCAGTATTTATTCTTTAAAAGCTTGGTATTTACTCTATCAGACTGTCTTGACGAATCGCTAAGTTACAGGAACTAAAGAAACCAACACCGATTATCAAGCGATTGCGGGGGACAAACACAAACACTCGCAGATAGGAACACGTATGTTTGCACACATACACACATGCATATATTGAAAGACTATACATATATGTAGTAATGCAGTGAAACACAATTAGGTTTCACATGTACATACATACGTCCGTAAGTACATACATAGATGCATACATATATACATACATAAAGACATACGCACACACATACATACATACGTACATACATACATACATGCATACATATATACATACATAAAGACATACGCACACACATACATACATACGTACATACATACATACATACATACATACATACATACATACATATGTATTCATCACTTAAAGTGGATGTTGCATTAGAATGCTCAAATACTGCTATATTTACCAAGAGAGAAAATCTCACATATTGGTTTCTGGTGCATAAGAGCACATTATAGCTTCCCCAGCGGCAGACAATCCTCGCTTCTTCAGATGATAGTACTATCAGATCACATGTTTTCCGTCTCCTTTAACCTTGTCAATGATAGAAACCTCGGTGCTCAAATGAGGTTTTTTCTCTCTTCGTATATATTGCAGTATTTGTTAGTTCTAAACGCAACATCCACTTTTAAGTTGTGAATAATTTTCCTCTTGGTATAAATAATGTTTCTCCCGCTCGCTTTATACCTATATCTATCTATCTATCTATCTATCTATCTATCTATCTATCTATCTATCTATCTATCTATCTATCTATCTATCTATCTATCTCTATATATAAGTATGTATGTATGTGTGTGTGTGTATGTGCGTAAAATAAATCAAATAGAAAGATACAATTGACAATCCAATAATTTATTTATAATATAATATGAATATAATATAATTTAATATGGGATAACACAAAACATCATTAAAAAGCCAAAATAGCCAACGATTTATTTCGACTTATATACATTGTTGATATATAAATAATTCAATTCACTTTTGATCTCATTCTCGCCCACAACATCATAAGCGGAAAGTGTAACCTCTCGAAAGAGCTGTTCTTCACTCCTGCTCCAGAGCGTCGGCTGCGGGGTCATTCCGAAAAGCTCTACCTGCGACGATTTCATCTCAATCGAAGGAGAGGAGCTTTCTCCGTCCGGGTTGCAGATCCGTGGAACAAGCTGCCAGACGAGATGGTGAAGATGCCGACGACCGCTTTGTTCAAAGCCTCCCTTGACCTCAAGTGGCCTGAACTCTTTACATGAACACCACCCTGTACTTAACTCCATGTCCCCCTACATGGCCTTGCTATTTGCTTTTGAGCCAAATTAACTAACTAACTAACTAACATAAGTCTCCTCAGAGCTAAAGTTTAAAGATAGACGAAATTCCGCGGGAAAGGACGGTTGGATTGTGAAAAAATTAATTCAAATGCCTATGTATTATGAGCGTGAGCATTAACTTTTTAACTACATAGCAATTACAATAAAAACAACAAAATTATACACATATATATATATATAAATATATATAAATAATATAATAAAAATAATTATATTGGTAATATATAAGAACTCTTCTATTTATTTAAATCTATTGATACAAAACAAGATTGTTTAAAGTAACTAATAAAAAATGTTATTTATTTATTGAGGTTATCGGAGGGAGAATTCCGTAATAAATATGAAGAGAAACCTAACAAAAATATTCTTTGCTTACTTAATTTATCGTAGGGAGGATTACATAATACATATGAAGATAAACTTAGAGCTACAATCATTAGAACCTAAATTACTTCATAGACATAGAAGTTGGTCATAATAAAGAATATCAAAATATTACTAGTTCTTTTAGAAGTAACAAGATTTGAAGTTACTTAAAGAAGGATAATTATTTGTATATAATTGGAAATATTGGAACCAACAAAGAATACGTTTAGACATTTATTTTTTAACGTAGTTCTTCAGGCGTAGTTCTTCAGGCGTGCAGGTACTTGATTATGCAACTGATTCCCTACATTATGTGATCTAGATGTGTCTCCGTAAGTTCAAAATTATCGGCTTCAACAACATCCTCTGTGTCTGTCGTGGCTTGAAGAACAAATCAACTGTAGAAAGAAATCAAAGGCGAATCCCTTTCAAATACCAACCAGTTTAGCAGTAGTAGAATCACTATCCCACTACATCTACACATTCAAAGCAGTGTGTCAACGGCCCTTCAGCAACAGTGCACTCTGATAAACTCACTAATTACTACTAAATTCAGGCCACGAGAAGCAGAGAGGATGCTCTTGATGCCGAGAATTTTGAACTTACGGAGACAACATTTACATATCACCTGAGGAAACACAACTCATAAAGCAGGGAAACAATTGCATACAATATCCAACCGTACTCCTTCTTCTTGACTCCAATTGTTTTCAGTTATCTAGTCACACGTGACAGATTCCCAAATGCAAACCTGGAAGTACGTATAAAACTATTACTGGATAGCACAGGGTAAATCTGAAGGTAGACGATCTTTACATTGCACTCTACTAAATTTTTAGCAGAATGTACGATAACTATATATGTGTGTGTGATTGTGAGTTTGTTTGTGTGTGTGTGTATGGGTGTGCATGTGTGTGTTGTATGTGTCAAGTCTAATTGCGTTTATCTGCATTACAGCCTTTTGTCTTGGATTTCCCTTGTAGCAATTCTTGACGCCGTGGACATAGTCCTGGATGAAGAATTCGGAGTTTAAGTTTCAGTTCATTTGAGTACTACAACGGTTATCCCATACTGAGCATTTCCAGTTTTTATCTATTGTGTGTGTGTACATGTGTGTAAGTACCTATGTACATATATAAATAATACCTACATACACCCCCATATATATATATATATATATATATATATATATATATATATATATATATATATATATATATATATATATATAGATAGATATATAGATAGATAGATAGACAGATAGATAGACAGATAGATAGATAGATATATAAATAGATAGATAGATAGATAGACAGATAGATAGATAGATGCACTTCTTTCAGTTTAGCTCTAGCAAATCCTCTCACAAAGCTTTGTTCGTCCCGGAGATTACTACATGCGCAAAATGCCACGCAGTGGGACAGAACCCGGAAACATGTAATAGGGAAGCAAATTCCTTACCACACAGACACCCATCGCACATACTGTCTCTTTCTCTGTCTGTCTGTCTGTCTGTCTGTCTGTCTCTCTCCCTTATGTGAGTACACATCGTATATTAACTGTATAAGAAGAGTAATCATTATAGCAAACTAAGAAAGTAACTAGAAATTGTGCGTGAAAATCGGAAGCCTATATATGCAACACACTCGCTGAGCTGACAGAGAGTGTAAAGATGGAAACTGTGAAAATTAGTAAAAACCTTAACTAAAAAATGTATCTACAAAATCCTATGTGGTCGTAAGGACAATCCGTATGTAATCATTACCAGAAAATACCTGAACAGGGTGACACTAGAAAATATATAATTAGATGCTCTGACATGATGGAATGGAAACTGAGAACAAAGGAATATTGGCTGTGGCACAGAATTAAGGCTTTTTTCCCTCTTTTTTTTTTTCACAAGAAAAGAAATCAAATACATTATGTGAAGGTTTGAAGTAACACTTAGCCTAATTTTCTCCATCAACTCTTTTTATACCCAAGAGACAATAAATCAAACGACAGGTCCTTGATAGGAAGATAATAAAATAGCTACAGAAATAGACAGTATAGACAAGCATCGTGATATCTTTGAAAGAATGACAAAGGTGATAATCCGTGATGTGCTTGGATATGCTGATCAGCACTGGCGGTGTGATGCAGCTAAACATTTGGTTCGATCTCTGCAGTAAACGATAATCTCTAAATGAAATGAGTAAATAACCAACCATATCTTAAAACAAAGATCAGGAGACTGTAGAGGTTGAAGAGAAAATATGAATTCCAGTGATTACAATGTAATTTGGAAATGATTAAAAACGATACAGACAAATACGCTAACATGAATTAAACATATAAACGTGTACAATATTCAGAAAATACCAATTAAATATTGCACACTTATTTGATAGTTTCAATACATGAGGAAATAGAAAATCACAAGGCAAAAACGCACAGAAATTTGTTTCGAAGTTCAGCGAAGGTGCTGATTGGAACTACTACGATTGTTGAAGAAAAATTAAAACGTATGATATACAGTAAGAATTAAAAATAAATATCGGTTAAAAGATAGACGGGAAAATAAAACAAAAACTATCCTATCATGACTTCGCGGAAAGAAACACTTGATATATTGCAATCTAAAAGAACTATTGACAGAATCTGGCGAGATGTAAATAGAGGAAACACTGTGTAATATAGCAGCCTTCTAGAATACGAATGTGAAAAGACAACAAAATAGGACAAAAGAGCAAAGTAGGGACTTTGGATAAAAAGAAGATAAAAATGGTAACAATAACACCACAGGTTTCTTATTCAATGCTATTGTATAATTTCTTTATGAAACGTTGAATACACGATAGAAACCAGGAAATGAGACATGACCATTATAGTAGAGACAATGCCCATTGTGTAATAGTCGAAGTAAATGAAACAAAGGAAGCTGAAAAGAATTGAGGACATTCTGAGATACGTGACTGAACGTGTACCCTAACGACACTGGAACATTGGAAACGATACAAACACAGCTGTTGAAGAGACTGAGATATATATTAGGAACGAGTTCTGGAACCCTGTTTTCGTGAACTTGATAGAACGATTCTTGAATTAGCTGAGGATGATAAAAGCAGCAGCGTAACGACAGCAGTAGCAGCAGCAACAGCAAGAACAGTAATAATAAAGCGGGACTCTACTCCGAAGACGACGTATGAATGTTCACATTTTACCGAATTACCTGCACAAATTATTTGGTTATAATGATCAAATGCATGTGCCATACATTCGGTCACTCCCTCCATTAAATCCACTTTACCTGAACAGGTGCACAGTGTGTCATATGGTAGATGTCAAAGTGATCACAATGGAACCTGAGATGAAATGTTTTGCTAAAGATCACAACGCACTACACGGTCAAGATATTGAAACCAAGACCATGCTATCGTGATAGCAACACATGACCTCTAGTCTATGCTTCTTCACATACTACTACTACTGCTGCTGCTACTATTACTACTGCTACTACAACAACTACTACTACTACTACTACTACTACTACTACTACTACTATTATACTACTG
Organism: Octopus sinensis; assembly: GCF_006345805.1. Classification (NCBI taxonomy): domain Eukaryota; kingdom Metazoa; phylum Mollusca; class Cephalopoda; order Octopoda; family Octopodidae; genus Octopus; species Octopus sinensis. The sequence continues at coordinate 30,487,055 of NC_043008.1, read as the reverse complement.
CTGCTGCTACTACTACTACTACTACTACTACTACTGCTAATATTATTAATAATAATAATAATAATAATAATAAGAATAATAAGAATAACAATGATAGACAGAAAAATTAAGTTGAATGGGCCTGTCCTAGTTGTCAAAGATCACACAGAAAAAATGCTTTCTAATCGATGTATCGATACCGACAGATGACAATGTTTCTCTCAAAGAATCGGAGAAACTTTCAAAATACAAAGATCTGGAAATACAGGTAACTCGAATGTGGAACTTGAAAACAGAAACACTTCCTATTATAGTAGGCGCATTAGGAATGATAAAAAAACATTCAGATAAATACATAACAAAGACATCAAGACTTACAAGTATATACAATATACAGAAAATAGCACTACTGGGCACTGCACACATCCTACGTAAAACACTTTCAATACAGGGAAAATAAGAGCACCACAACAAACCACTGCACGTACCCAAGGTACACAGAGCTGTGCTCAGTAGTGCAGTGAAAGCACGATAGAAAATACGACTACTGATTAATAATAATAATAATAATAATAATAATAATAATAATAATAATAATAATAATAATAATAATGATGATGATGATGATAATAATAATAATTATAATAATAATAATAATAATAATAATATAATAATAATAATAATAATAATAATAATAAAAATGATGATAATAATAATAATAATAATTTGTTTTATTGACCAGAAGTCCACATTGGGAACAATACAAGTATGAAATATCAGTATAGAGAATGATGTCAATGAAAGCAAGGGAGAACAATATATATTTTAACATGACAAATTTACCAATAATGTTGTAGATCATCTGGGAAAAATTGGGATAACCCTCACACAAAAGCATGGTTTCCTCTATCACATAGATAGAGAAATGTTTATGAATTTCACAGTAGGAAGTTATAAGACGTTATACAAATATGGAAGGGTGTTTGAAGAAGGTATACATGCATACATACCTATACATACACACACACAGATATATATGTATACAAGTGTATATATATAGAAATATATAGACACGCAGACACACGCAAACACGCACACACATACAGACACACATGCTCCACCCAAGCTAGGTACCTTAGCCACCATCTCTCTGAATAATTTAGTAAGGATGAGATTGTCAAGAATAGATGTGACTGGTTGAATCTATACAATCCACTGGCCTACAGAAATTCTAAGCACTCATAGAATAGTTTTCAACTTCTTATCTAATAGCTTCACACAATTACATCCAACACCCCTTTCTTATCTTCTTAAAGATGCAAAGAGCCGGCCAAGGAAGATTTTATATGCCTAAAGAAATGTGTTTACCACTGTAATAGCATATATACGGCTGCTATTTCGAATGATATGGCCTTTTTTGCTGGTCACGTCTAACGCAACGAACTTGTTTTCTGAGCTCATAAGTCACCAATAATCGGATCTCCAGTTTTCTTGCATATATGCTAAACGTCCAAGAGTGAGTTGCTTGACGACGCATTATATATCTCAGCAAAGACGGTTTGTGTTGTACTACACTATATATTTTCACATTCATTAATCGTTTTCCTAGCTGTATGGGAAAGGGGAAAATCCCTATCTCCTGAAGCGGAGAACAATAAGTGTTACTGCGAGAGACTCGTTGAGGAATTGTTCATCGATGGTACCTTATAGACCATCACCGCCCATACCTCTCACTGGCACGATTCTCTTGGGTGTCTGCATGTATTTTTACATTCGAAGTTTACTGTTCTATTAGTTCTTTTTAGGTTCAGTTTTACTAGAGGTTCTACAATTTAAAAATGTGTTTGGGAGAGAAAAACTGCATGATATTTGTTACCACTTTTTTCGAGAACTTTTGCACTTTTTGTATTGGTGTTGCATCGCAATTGTTTTGGCAGTTAAACTGGTATTATTGGTGATGGTAACGCTCTCACAATTAGCAGAATAGTAGCGGTATTATTAACGATCTGAGTATCATTTTTGTTGTCACATACTGCTTCATGTGTTTTTTCTTCTATTTCTATTGTTGTAGTCGCTAACACTGCTCGCGAAGGCAGCAGTAGTAACGGTGGTGTTGACAATTGTAGTTTAAATCTTGCGTCTTTATTATTGCAGCTGCTTTTTCGCTCTTAATTTCATTTTGTGATCGGCGCCACTATTTATTGTTGAATTTAAGAGGTTGTTGTACTCTTTACTTCACACATTACTATAGTTGCCTATGCGGTTACTGTTACTGACACCTTTCACTCTGCTCATCGATGGCGGTGGCCTAGCTTTAAAAGACTTTGTACTTTGAAGATAGGATAATCGATCGACTAAAATGGAGCAAAATCATCCCACAGGGCTCTAGTTTAACTTAACAAAAGTTAAATAACCATTCCTATCAAGGAAAATGCGTCAAATATATACATATACAAAATGTAATAACGTAGAACACTTACTAGAACAATGAACAATAACAGTAACAACAACAATGATAACTGCAATAATGAAGACGTAATATTAGAATCGAATTTGATTAAAATTTAAGACTGAAATAAATGGAAAGAAAAGACAATATATTCCAACACTTGTCCCAGTTATAATATTTTTTAACTGACACTAAATTAAGTAGCAAAACTAAACTGGAAAGCCCCCCCCCCCCAAATGACTGCATTTAAAATACATCACTCGAAATTTTCATACACAAGTTACAACGAACTGAAGGACGAAGAGGCTTTATACAACAACTAAAATAAAAAATAAAAAAAAATGAACTACTATAAACAATCTACCATAAGACTACAAAAATACCTGATTTAAAATCAATACATCCATCCCAGTGCAAGACTGGTACGTATTTTACTAACCACGAAAAGCAGAGTTGATCTTGTTGAGTTGTAAACTAAGAACCTAAAGTGGCAGAAGAAATACATGCATCTTTTAATACAACCTCGTAGAACAATTTCTTTTGAATTGCATAACTCTCATAGTATATTTCTGTACAATTCACAGAATTATAATTTTTGCAATCGTCACCTAAGAAAATTACACAATCGTCATGAATCAACGGAACGGGCCTCTATGCATTGGGTATAAACACTAGAACTAGAGAGCCTAGTTACACTAAAAAACATAACTTATGTACACACAGTGACCTGATAGTTGGGGCGATCTACCCGATCAGTATAGACCTGGCGTCTATAAGATTCGCACAAAATATAGTCGACTGAGACACTATCAAAGAACATATCACAACACCACAGTACATTCTCAACGCAATCTCCATTCGATAAATCAACACACTCTTTCATAATCCGCACCCAATACTATATCTTATTCTCACACGTCATTAACCAGTGACATTTACTTTTGTTACTATTAATATAAAAAAAACCTACGCAATTTATGAGGTTATACTCTTTACAATCATCACACGATACTACAACACGCAACATACACAGACAGCCCATAGTCCATGAAATCAACACCCATATAGAAGCATGACGCATGCGCTTAGATAAACGACATTTTAACACCAATTATATAATTATTACCTGATAATTTATAACACCAATTATGTAATTACTACCCGATAATTTAATGCAAAGCACATAGCAAAACACAGCTCACACGTCAAACAGGAAACATATTCTCCACTCAACATAATAAATCTTACATTCTATACTACACAATAAGAGAGAAAACACTAAAGTAATTCTAAAAATTAAAATAAAACCGCACAAGGCAAAATGCATGACATTAAAACATATTTCTAGTTCATTAAAAGGCAAGGGTGAACACACTGCAGGAACCCCATGGCGCAATTATTGGTGCAAAATATTCTCCCACGCAACTATTAAAAAGAATAGTAATATCTTTATTGAGTGAATGAGACATACCAGAAAAAGAAAACCTTAAACAGACTGGGAAAGAAAATGAATGTATGGAATAATGATGAGAATGATAAAAGATATTAAACCCCACAAGTTTTTAATGGACTCAAATACGTATTTTAAAGTTACATATTTTCTGGCTACTGAAGAAATCAAAAGTAACGCTGATTTTAGATATAATTATGAAAGACAACTTAATGAAATTTTTAGTTTGTTAAAAATAGCGACAACACTATAGTAAAATTTGTCATGGCAACATTTGGCAAATGTTAATTCTGGAACCCATTTCTTCTCATAATGAAAAGAAACCAAGCAATGTGATAATCGCTTATATTGGTTTTATTGGTAATGCGAATAGCGCGTCAACAACTGAAGCTCTTTATTAGACGAGAGTAACACAAAAAACTAAATGAAACATTCTTTTCCAATTGACTTAATGCAATTAAAGAGATTAAATTATTTAGGAAATGTATTAAAATTCCTAGATGCACATTAAAAGATTAATTTTCTTTATGTTTTAATTCTGAAGTTATAAAGATTGAATAACTGAAAATCTTTTCTCAGTACCTAACGCCATATATACATTAAATACAATGGAATGGATTAAAAATTTTCAATCAAATTCCAACTTATTGAAATCCATTATGAGGTTTGATCTACGTTCTTGAATGCTTTTAGCGGAGTTTTTCGTATTGTAAAAAATGTGGTCGGATCTCTTTCATGACTATGGCGTTATAGTTCTGACCAATCTCGGTGCCCTATAAAATGTCACCGATGTAGCTCTTTCTTCTATGTGTGACTATAATATCGGATAGTAGCTATTTTTAGCTAGGTCCATGTATTCACATAAACAAGTTAGGAGTTATATATAGCAGCTAGAAAACTACGAAATTGCCCACACACAATCCTGAACTGCTCCTTTTCATTTTTCTTTTTACTAACATACGGCGGACAGACGCGTTGATTATATATATATATATATATATATATCTGCCTGTCTGTCTATCTATATTTCTGTCCATATAACACTAGCAATATGATCGTTGATGCAAAGGCTTAAGGGAGCGATTAATTTTTCAGAGCTGAAGGGCGTATAAATCATAATTGATTACCTGGGCGTAGAAGAGCGCAAATAAATTTTACCGGTAAACAGTCTTATATCTTAATGAATTCGTACACTGTGAATTGAACGAATTGAAATAAACTTGGTGCCAAATATGAGTGATATCACTCTAAACATACAATAAAGTATGAAAAGGAAAACTTGGATAAGTTATAATCAATAGCTCAGTCGTCTATATAAAGTATCTCAATATATATATATATATCTGCAACAAGAGAGAGAGAGAGAGAGAGAGAGGAGAGAGAGAGAGCGAGAGAGAGAAGGAGGGAGGGAGAAATATATATTACACATAACTTCATACACATGTGTACGCTTGTATTCACTTATAGATACATGCATATATATGGATATGTCTATCTATCTATCTATCTTTATATTTATATGTATGCATATATGTATATATATAATATATATATATATATATATATTATATATATATATGCATATATATATATATATATGTATATATATATAGCTATATATACGTTTAAATATTTGTTGTGAAGTCGTGTGTTGAAACAGATATTGTTGTATTTTAGGAATGGTCATTTTGCCAGTTTAGCCAATAAAAACACACGCACTATATATTTGGTGTTACTTTGCTTCAGTGCTATTTATTTTTTACATTAATCTTAATCTTATTTCGGCCAGCGTTCTTTCGTCAACAAAGGACCACTGATGCGGTCACAGGAGTGTGACGAAAGAACTCTGGCCGAAATAAGATACGATTAATGTAAAAAATAAATAACGCTGAAGCAAAGTAACACCAAATATATAGTGCGTGTGTTTTTATTGACTAAACTGGCAAAATGACCATTCCTAAATACAACAATATATATATATATATATATATATATATATATATATATATATATTATATATATAATATATATATATATTTATACATATACATATGTATGTACACCCACCATATTTATATATGTACACATAAACACATTACTTATGAACGTACACACGCACAACACAATTGTATATACTAGCAAATCTACCCATCTACGTTGGAGTTACAAAATGGGGGAGGGAAGTCATAATAACAGTATGTATTGAGAAATGTGTAAATAGGCTTGATAGAGTACTGTGTGATAGATAACATTATTGTTGGTGATACAGTATTCTATTGCAGTTATATGGCATGTGTTTGCGACTAAGTAACATGTGATGACGATTAAATCCCGAACTGAAATTGGTTTCCAGCTTCTGTATCATGAATAGTTATGTGGACCACTTCTCTAACGAAAGCCAGATTTTCCTTCGTTCACTGCATTAAAAGTATTAGCACAAAAAAATGTTATTTAGTTATACTTTTATTTTAGTTGTTTACACCTGTTTAAGCTCTTATGCATTCAAAGTTCACACATTTCCTTATTTAAATTATGAATCATACTCCTTTCGATAATATCAATATGTTTACAAAACTTCTTTGTAGTCGATATTATCTATTGGTTTGGCAACTAAGTTACCGCGGTTTTTTTTTTATTTTTGGGATTTATTGCGTTTTTAAATTCTGGTATCTATTTTTTTCGACAATTCTATTTATGAATCATTTTGGAATCTATTTTTTTCTTGTTAATTTTAGTTATTGTTTGTTTATTTTCAGATCATTAAAATGGAATAACAACTTAAGAAAAACAAGCATTTTCGACATCTCCGTCTTTTTGCTTTCAATCAAGGTTCTAAGGCCGCAAAAGCTGCTCACGACATTTGTGCTGTGTGAGGAGAGGGTGCCATAGCTGAAAGAACCGCTCTTGATTGGTATACCAAGTTCAAAAATGGAAATTTTGACCTCAAAGACGCACCTCGTTCTGGCCTTCCAGTTGAGTTCGATGGAGAGCGATTAAACCAACTTTTGCACGAAAGGGAACTGGCAGAGAAAATAGAATGCTCCCACACTGCTATAGAGAAGCACCTTCACTCGATGGGAAAGTTTCAGAAGTATGTAGCATGGGTTCCGCATGCTTCAAGTGATAGAAACAAAATTCAACGAGCCACAATATCCGCTGGTTTGCTTGCTTGTCGCCGATCAACTCATGGATACAAGCAACGATTTCTTTACCGAATCGTTACTAGCGACGGAAAATTCTGCCTGTACATCAATATGAAACAGTGTAAGGAATGACTTAACCCCAGTAAACAAGCGACACCGCGCCTAAAACAAGATCTTTAACCGCGTAAAACGATGTTGTGCATATGGTGGGACTGGGAAGGGATTATCCATTATGAATTGCTTGAACGGACTGAAATGGTCAACGCGGAACTCTATGTTCAATAGATAAAACGACTCAACACGGCTATTCAAGAGAAAAGAGCTAATCGTCAACATAGAGTTCTTCTGCTGCACGACAACGCCAATAGTCCTACAAATCCCCAAAATGGGAAACATATTAAACAAATATTGCATATAAAACAGTAAACGCCAAGACAAAAACCTGAAGAAACAACTAACAAGAGCGAAATTCTCATCAGAGACTAAAACCGAATTGTTTGTAAAAGAGTGCGAAGATGGTAGATATGGGATCTGCAGTAACCCCACCTACAAATATATAGAGGGAGACAAACAAATAAAGTTTAAGAGTGATCACATATTCAAAGTAAATCTAGACTTGAACTGCAAGACGCAGAACGTAATATACTGCATAACCTGTCCCACATACAAGGAGAATTATATAGGCGAAACTGGAAATTCTTTAAGCCAACGAGCCAGAATTCACCGACATCTCCGACAGGCGGAACTGCGAAAGATTCCACTGAGTAAACACTTAGATACATGTGGAGAAAGAAAATTTAAGATCTTTCCCTTCTATAAATGTTCAAGGAATGACACCTCATTCCGGAAAAATATGGAGAAATACTTCATAACAAAGTTTTCCCCCAAACTGAATGGCTGAACATTCTATAATAATTCGTACTAAATGAAGGACCAATTTTGTAAAGTAAATTGTATTAAACACACACAAACACACACACACGGTACTACACATATGTACATATACATAAAAACAATCTTACATCCAGATTCTCCAGCCCATATCAGCAAAGGAATCAAACATTGGATTGAAAGAACTGAACAGCGGTATAGCTGTCAACACAATTATTTCTTCTTCCTCTCTTCCTTCTTTCTTTCCTTCTATTTTCCATTGACGCTCCTTTCAGATACAGAGGCACCCACACACACACTCTTACAAGACAATGATAAAAATAAATCCAGACAATTTTTTCAAAAATAATATTTTAGCCCCCTTCAAGTGGCCACCTGGGCTTGCCATGTCTAAAAGCCAAGAATCCTTTTCAATTGAAAGAACTGACCTGCTGGAAAGATGTCAACATATTTTTTCTTCTTCCTCTCTTCCTTCTTCCTTTGCTTCTGTTTTCCATTGGCACTCCTTTCAGATACAAAACCACACACACACACAAACGCACTCTCTCTCACTTTCTTTCCATTCCTCAGTCTTTTGTTCTATCTTATATCTCTCTCCCCCTCTACACAGGCAATAATACTATAAAAAGAGACAAAATTCCTGAAAAAGTTCAATCTGACGACTCCACTACAGTGGACGCAAGCGCTAATATATGATTTATAAAAGCATGTGACATATTTATAAATATCTGTAAATATAAACCATCTAGATTTCTGAGCACCTTATTTCTTCTAATATATAGCTGTACATCATCTCCAAACCTTCTAATATATATATATATAATATATATATAGATATATATATTATAGATATATATATTATAAATATATAATATATATATATATTGTTATATTTCGGAATGGTCATTTTGCCAGTTTAGCCAATAAAAACACACGCACTATATATTCGGTGTTACTTTGCTTCAGTGTTATTTATTTTTTACATTAATCTTTATTGGCTAAACTGGCAAAATGACCATTCCGAAATATAACAAATCTGTTCAACACACGACTTCACTAAAAAGTCTTGCACAACAAATATTTAAATATATAGATATATATATATATATAATATATATATATATATATATTATATATATATATATATATACATACATATTGTGTATACATGTGTGTGTGTCTTTGAGTATTTGAGTATTTGCGTATGTTGCGGTTTGTGTGTTTATTTTTCTATGTCTATGAATTACTGACGCATAAATTGCTTTGTTTGCTTTTTGCATAAATTGTGTGTGAGAATAAATCAATTTTCGAAACAGTTTCTAATCGTATTCATATTTTAAATCCAAAATTATGTTTTTCCCTCGCAGAAATTGTTTTAATTATTTTTTTATAGGCATACGTGTGTTTTTCATCTTTATATATGTACATACGTAAGATGAGTTTTGTGTCTGTCTAAGCAAGTAATATCGTGTGTATGTAAATGTGTATGTGTGTATCTTTCTATGTGTATGCGTATATTATGTGTATATATATATATATATATATACATTCATAAGTCCGTTTATGTCTATTTGTCTGTCTGTCTGTATGTCTATCTCTCTCTCTCTCTCTCTCTCTCTCTATATATATATATATATATATACACATATATATATATGAAAACGCATGGGAAGGGGTTGAATATGTGTTGTTTAATTTCTATGCATCTATATTTTTGCTTGAATACAACAAATTTAATTCCTACTATAAAGGTAGAATCACTCAATATGTAAGAATGTAGATATATATATATATATTATATATATATATATATGTATATATATATATATATATATATATAGATAGATATATATATATATATATATATATATAAGTATATATATATATATATATATATTATATATATATATATATATATATATATATATAATATATATACATACATATATATATGAAAAAACAAGTAAAAAATAGAAAATGCAAAATAATTTCATAGTGAACATTTCAGTACCGGTTTCGGTCATTTTGAGACCTTTTCAACTGTAACGATTAAATAATTAAATTTAGAAAAATTAGAAGAAAGTTTTTTTTAAAAGAATATTTCTATAGTAGTGTTCAGATTTAAGTGGCATTCTGCCTTTCTCTGACTCCCTTGTTTGCACTTGTGTGTTCGAGGTAGTTGTGAGTTCTTGGTAGGGTAGTAGAGGGAAAGCTGGTGAGGAAAGGGGGTGGGAGAATCTGGGAGTGCCCTGATGGTCGTATTTTGAATGATCAGTGGCGGCTGGCAGTCTCAGTTCAATTCAGGAGAATATTTATATTGACAGGCTTGTTTATAGAATTAGCGTAGGTGTTATACTAAAAAACATTAGTGACAAACTTAAGGGGTAGGGGTAGGGGGTGGAGAAGAAGAAGAAGAAGAAAAGGAGAAGAAGAAGAGAGAAGAGAAGGAGAAGGAGAAGATGACGATGATGGTGATGGTGGTGATGATTATGACGACGATGATGATGATAACGATGATGATGAAGAAGAAGAAGAAGAAGGAGGAGAAGGAGAAGATGGTGGTGATGATGGTGGCGATGATGATGATGCCGATGATGATGATAACGATGATGATGAAGAAGAAGAGGAAGAAGAAGAAGAAGAAGAAAAAAACAGAGAAGGGAGAATATGAATGGGTGTAAATATAGCTATGAAGGGGCTGATTAGTAATGGATTCTATGGAGTGTAGTATTTGTGTGTGTATATATATTTTTTTCTTTTATTCTAAAGTTGAGGTATATTAATTGTTTGTCGTAGACCCGTTAAGAAGTGGCTTGTATTTTGTAATAAAGAGATTTTCTTTACTTATTCGTTGTCTCGAGGTTGTATCGTCCCTAAATTGGTAGAGGGGGAAAATTCTGAAGTTTGGTGTTTTTTTTGTTGGCGCAAGTATCTATGTGTTGGCTAAAAGCTATTTTCTGTTTTGGGGAATTTTTATCTGGGATCTGTGCAGGGCCATTCGTTTACGCAAACCATTTTTGTTTGGCCTATGTACTGCTCTTGACACCCGGAGCAGGTTAGTGAGTATATTAGGTTCTCCGAAGCACATGTGAAGTTGCTTTTCACTGTAAAACGTTGTCCCCTGTTGAAGGAGAACCAGAACCCTCGATTAGATAGTCGCATATCCCGCAATTGGGTCTCTCCACATTTTTTACTGTCGGCTTCTGTGTTGAAGAGTGAATTCGGGCTTGTGTAAGGAGACTTTTCGTGGATCTAGGCTGTCTTTTGCTTTTTATGATCGTGTGTGTTTGGAGGATTGTGTTCATTCTGTGGTCTTTTTTTAGGAGGGGTATGTTGTGGAGGATGGTGTCGAAGGCTTCGTTATTGAGAGGGTTGTGTGTGGAGATGTATGGTAAGGCTTTTGGTTGTAGGTTTTTCTTTGATTTGGGATGTCTCAGTTCCTTGATGCATTTGTCAATAAGTGAAGGTGGATAGTTCCTGGTGATTAGGGTATCTTTTAGTTCTTGTAGTCGTGTGTCTCTGGTGTTTGCGTTAGAGACTATAGTGCATATCCTTTTTGCTAGATTGAAGGGGATATTCATCCTGGTGTGTCTGGGGTGGCATGAATTGAATGGAAGATATTGCTTAGAGTCTGTAGGCTTATAGTATATGTCTGTTTCTATTATATTATTAGCTTTCTTAATGAGGATATCGAGGAAGGGGAGTTGTTGTTGGCTATATTCCATCGTGAATTGGATGTTTACGTCCAGTCCGTTTAAAATTTTCTGGAATTCTATGAGTTTTTCTATATTTTTATGCCAAAGGATGAAACAGTCATCTAGATATCTCTTCCAGTTGTTTTCTATGTAGATGGAGAAAGGGCTGCCATATCTTTCTAGAACCTTACGATACAGACTGATCTCTAGGTATCCTATGACTAGGTTGGCAAAGGAGGGGGCCATATACATATATATATATATACATACATATATATATATATATGTATATATATATATATATAGTGACGGTGCGTGGCTTAGTGTTTAGGGCATTCGGCTCATGATCGTAAGGTTGTGAGTTTGATTCCCGGCGACGTGATGTGTCCTTGAGCAAGACACTTTATTTCACGTTGCTCTGGTCCACTCTGCTGGCAAAAATGAGTGGTACCTGCATTTCAAAAGGGCCAGCCTTATCCCACTCTGTATCACGCTGAATCACCTTGAGAATTACGTTAAGGGTACACATGTCTGTGGAATGCTCAGCCACTTGCACGTTAATTTCATGAGCAAGGTGTTCCTTTGATCGTATCAGCCGGGAAGCTGGTTGTTGTAACCGACGGAGTGCCCCTGTTATATATATATATATATATATATTATATATATATATATAATATATATATATATATATATATATAAAGTTAGCTAGATAGATATTCCCACGATTGGCTTTTACGCAATTCTGTCTCCTGATTTCTCCTTTCCTCTCATAACGTGCTAGTTAATCCGTGGGTATGACAGAAAGGATCACCTTAAACGCACAATGCTTCGAATTCGAAACTATATATAAGCGTAGCTTAATGCATAACTGCCTACATGTATGTACATTTTCAGATTTTCTATATTTTACAGTACATTAGAATGACGCTGAAAATATTAGATTCATTATAATTTCAAAATAATAGATGAATGTTGCTCAAACAGACCCGTAAATTTGCCAATATCTTTTTTTAATACTAACATTAGAATTTATTGTAATATAGATATTATCATGCTCCGATGATTGCTTAGATGTGCTCCTGGTTTGCTTGATAAATTAAATCTTTGTATTACAATTCATTATTAATTATTCATGAGTAAAGATGGAATAGTGTAACCAGTTATAATGGTAATAGTAATGGTGGTGATGGTATTATACATTGCTAAATAAATAAAACATAACGTTTAATTTTAGCGCTAGGATAGGAAAACTGGAGAGCAGTTACACAAATGGCTTTTCAAAAACTATTAATGGACTAAGTGAAGCAAGCATGATAAATAATGATATAAGCTGCATTTGCGCAATACGCATCAATTCTACTTGGAACATTTACCATAAAAACGAACTGCACCAGGCTTTCCAGAATTCCCATAGAATATTGTATACCTTCTGCTAGAGTTACATCCATGTCAAACAATAAAATTTTATAGCATTGATCCATTGTAGATTCGGAATAACTACGCCACATTCAGATAAAAAGTCAATAGGCCAGCGAAAAAAAAGTGGGGAGGGGGGCAAAGAATAGGCGAATATATAGGCAAGATTACGAAAGAAAAATATTGCATACGTCACTATGAATACGTCAAACAAATGATACATTCTATTTAGTTGAGTGTGTGTAATTTATAATAAGATCAGTTCACCGGTGTTGAACACTAGAAATATAGGTTTATTAAACTGATATTATGTTTTCTCTGTGCGAATATAAAGTATTTACTCATGTCCTTTGACACAGAATATCATAATTGCAATGAATACAGACTGATACATCAGAAAATTTTTAATTTTTATTCTTTTTTTTACAGTTAATTGTACACCATACTTGGTTTATATACGAGTGACGCTTGTTTCTGCTGTATAGAGAATTTGAAGTTGCATTTGTAATCAGCTTTTTTCAATTACGTGCCTTTATTCAAGGCTGTCCGCAAAGGTGGCTTGAAATGTGGTTATGCATATGTAATCGGTCGGTTGTTAAATCCGAAAGAAAAGCACACTCTAAAAATGTATTTTGAATGATAATGATTCAAGTAGTTTCTGTTTATACCCGGTCAGAAAGTCACCTTTGCTTTCATGTCTCTTATTGCTTCTAGCAGCATAGGCAATTAATCAGAGCTGGTGACTGGAAGTAAATAACATTCTTACTAATAGAGCAAATGATACATGCTTAGTGAAAATAGTGGTGAGAAAAAAAATGGAAAAGAGTGTTTTCGGAGTGAAATCCCCTGTGCTGGGGATATATACATATTTTATTTTTTCAAATTTATCTAGTTTCAGCTCACGAGCTGTGGCCATGCTGGGGCACCGCCATATGTATGTATGTATGTATGTATGTATGTATAAATAATATAGATATATATATATATATATATAATATATATATATATATATATATATATACATATATATATATATATATATATATATATATATATATTATATATATATATATATATATATATATATATATATATATATATATATATATACATATATATATAAAATTCGTTAATATAACACTTTAGATTTTATTATAGTGTATGCTTCCTAAACATATATAACATGGCAATGTGTTCCGACAACACACCAACTTCAGCCCCAATTGCAAGCTCATTTATTCTTCTATATAATATAATCTCCTTTCTTCTGTAAGTATATGTCCTGCAAAGTAATCCTCCTAAGAAATCAATAATTAATTGATCTCAAAAATTAACTGCGTTATTGCAGTACATCACCAATTACAATACGTAGTTACCTAAATAAAATTGCATAAATTCTTTTAACATTTTATTCTATATTTAAAACTATTATAGGAAAACAGCATTTGAGAAAGGTGGCGTCTTTAATACTGCATACTACAGATAGACAAAAGCATCATATGCATTTATATATAATATATAAATATATTTATACATTGCAAAGTTTACATTTACGTAAACCGTCATTACATCATCAACATATCTATTATATTATATTCAGTTTACGTCAGAATGAATTACGTGCACGGTAGCACAAAAAATTGCTACAGACTTTATGGTCAATAACTAATCTAATGATATTGGAGTGTAATTAAATAATTGATTAGACTTGTTCACCTTGCTCATTTCCATGTAATTATCTATCAAATAAATACGGCATTCATTCCCATTCTAAGACAACAATTTGGCTTCTGAGAAAGCACAACGCATTATGAAAACGTAGAGTAGATAGTTTATATTCTTAGCACATTAACTAGCATTCGTGACTGTTTGCTAAACTGAAGACTTCCTACTACGCAGTTTCCCTACCCGTTGAAATCTAGCGGTTAAAGATATTGACGAATACTTGATTGTATCGTGTGGAATTAGTGGTTGAAATTCTATTGGAAAATATATAGCACCTGTAAAATCTTTGAAAAATTCCTATTAAAGTAGTTGTGCTAATTCGTAAGAAGAACCTGATCTTTATTTAACTAATAGTTGTATGTAGTTATTTAATTATATATTTTCCATTAAAGTTTACTTTTTCAGGAAATAAAGTGTAGCATGTTTAACACATTTAGCGTCAGCGTTCTTTTGAAATTTTAAAGAAGATCGTCTCTTGGAATGAAATAATTTTATAAAAAGTAAATTTGTCGCTGCTCTCACAATTAACACTTCCTAAATCTTACACTTCCGAATAAGTTATGTTATCTATCTTTCTAAAATTGCTAATTGATTTAAGAAGATAAATATCTACCCGTGAATACATTTATGTTCGAATTCAGGCCGATATTTGACAAAGTTAATTGTTTATATACCATGAATTGCTACTCTGCGTATATGTCCAATACGTAAATCTGATTCGCTCCTCAACTGCAAAATTTTCCTATCGAGTAGCATATCTTTGTTCTTATTGGTATAATTTCTGCATATGTGAGGGTGAAAACATTGCCAAATAAGCATAAATGAATAGTGCAATTTCGATTTATGCTGCTAATTTTTTTCTTGATATTGATATATAACTCATAATTTTCCGCACTCCTACATCTGTGTGATTACATCAGTAAAAGAAAATGATAAACAGAAACCAAAGAGCAACAAGATGCCTTTTCCTTTCACTACTTGAGATTCCCATTGGACACATAACAGTGACTGAACACCTCTTACCGAATAAACATTTATATACTCTAAAACAGAAACCAGCTCTCGATCGAGATGCTTCCATTATCAAATTTCCTATAATGCAACAGTCGAAAAGAAAGTATGAGGCTTGTGTATATATGTATGTATATATACATGTATGTATTAATATGCATACAAGTTAGAGAATGGATTTTGTGAATGTATCTATCAGCAAGTATGTATGCATGCTGATTATGTGCGAGTGTTCTTATTTTAGACGTGTGGGTGTGTGTATATGAAATTCTGTTTTACGATATTGCTGTAGGATTAGATGCAACAGAAAACTGTTGCATCTAATCTGGAAAATCCTACAACAAAACTACTCCCACTAGTGTATATTAACAGAACCTACACACACAAACATTCGTACAGACACTCTCAAAGAGAAACACATATATTGAATAAGGATTGAGAAAATACAGAAATATATGCACTCTGAAATACTTAGAAAATACAAAATAGCGCTTATGTAAAAAAAATAAATCCCATATACTACGCTTAATCATGTTTCCATACTTAGGACTCTTATATATACCGGTTCATACATAAACCTATTCATGCATTTAAACATTCACAATATTCACAACACACAATATACACAATAACACACACACGAACAAATATATATATATATATAAACATATATACGCATATGTACAAGGCGATAGGTACACGCATTAGATATATTAAAAACACAGGAACAAGTATATACACATCAAAACACAAAATCAATATTTTTAAGTACAAATAAACTCATGCTAATACAAATATACACAGACATAGACATACACAAAACATTAATATATAGAAAAAATATTTCAAAGTATGCATAAAAATATACTGTGACCTACACCCAGAAACACACACAGGAGTAAGATACACATGAACACTAACGTTTATACGTACATTCCTCTATATGTAACTCATAAAAAACTTGATTCGCAAACATGCCCTGAGAAACATGGACGATCAAACTGTTGAAAAACCAAAATATATATATGATATGCAGACAAAACCAAGGAGGCAAAGAAACACGAAAACAACAATAAATGAAAATAATGATACGCTCATTCAGGCACATATAGATGCACATATACACGTTCACATACAAAATACACGAAGACAAACTAAACAAACAGTACATAATATACGTTGTAGTGTACAAATACATGCACAAATATATATTTCCATATGTATATGTATGTATATATATATATATGTATATATATATATATATATATATATATATTTATTTATATATATGTGGTTATGTATATATATATATGTATATGTATATATATATATATATATATATGTGTTTATATATATATATATATATATATATATATATATATATATGTATATGTATATGTATATATATATTTATATATATATATGTGTATATATATATATATATATATATATATATATATGATTATTGGCACACACGCACACGCGCACACACACAAACGCACACACACACACGAACGCACACACACACGCATACACAAATTTAAGTACTAACATACCAGCAGTGCATAGTCTTTTTGCTAAATTATAGTACGAGATATACTCAAAAATTTTAGCAGTTCGTCTGTCGTGTAATGTAATTTCGCCGTGGACACTAAAAGAGAGTTCCATGTTCTGCATGTAAATATTTAAACTATTCTTATAGAATACTGATAAAGCCAGAAAAATAGCTGAAGCGATGCTTTTCAAGGGTTCACACGTTTGATATCTTATGTAAGATTATTTTATCATGATAAATGTTTCTTTCTTCTCTCTCTCTTTCTCTCTCTCCCTCTCTCTCCCTCTCTCTGTATATATATATATAATTAAATAAGGGTAGAAATTGATATTAATCAATTAAAACCAGTGGCTTAGCATATTTTAAAAAACCCGAAGATTAAATATTGTACTACATACAAAATTTAGAGGACTGACCCCTAAAAATGAACAACCTATTTGCTAAACATAGACGTCAAATCGCCATTACCACGAAGATTGGTTTATTGCTGAGATTTTTCTTGAGAACACATTCTTTGTGGTAATGGAGATTTGACGTCTATGTTTAGTAGTTTAGTATATAGGCTGTCCACTTTTAGTGTTCAGTCCTCTAAATTTTGTATGTAGCCCTATATATATATATATATATATATATATGAAATATACTTAATTTACAAACGCGGGGGAATGCTAAATCCTTTGGGTCTAATCACAGTGAATTTAGATATCGCGGGCGCACACACACAGACTTGTACTGACATATTCTTTTATTCTCTTATTTGATTAAGTCATTTGAATAGGGCCATGCTAGAAACTACCTGGAAGTATTTTAGTCGAACAAATTGACTTAGAACTGATTTTTTAAAGCCTAGTACTTATTCTACTCGCTTCTTAGGCCGAACTGCTACGCTACGGTGACGTAAACACACCAACAACGATTGTCAACCGGTGATGGGGGGACAAAAGCTGGCACAAATGGACACGCACATGGATTTATGTATGTATACATACATACTTACATAAATACATACATAAATATATACATTTATAGACACAGGGGTGGCTGTGTGGTAAGCATCTTGCTTACCAACCACATGGTTTGGGGTTCAGTCTAACTGCGTTGCACGTTGAGCAAGCGCCTTCTACTATAGTCTCGGGACGACCAAAGACTTGTGAGTGGATATGGTAGAAGATTTGAAAGAAGCCCGTCGTATATATATATATATATATATATATATTATATATATATATATATATTATATATATATATATATATATATGTGTGTGTATGTATATGTGTGTTTGTGCGTGTATGATTGTTTGTCTGTGTCCGTCTCCTACCATCGCTTGACAACCGATGCTGGTGTGTTTACGCTCTCATAATTTAGCGGTTCGGAAAAAAAGACCGATAGAATAAGTACTAGGCTTACAAAGAATGAGTCTTTTGGTCGATTTCTTCGACTAAAAGGCGGTGGTTCATCATGGCCACAGTCAAATGACTGAAACAAAATAATTACAGAATAAAGAGCATGCATAAGAATGACAATAGTTTTAATAATCAATATCAAAAGTTTATTATAATTAGCAACAGTAATACTATCATTATTTTCATTATCATTGTTATCATTAATATTTTTACTAGCAATTTTATTGATATATATTTTCCTATATAAAATCTGCATGGAAATTGGAAAAGCTAAATAGGATTCGTATATTTCAATACAAATTTCTAATATTGGACGATGTTCAGTAGTTTATCCTAATATCAACCTGGAAACTAGGCTTCTTTCTTTCCTTCTTTCATCACCGTCTTTTTATTTTTACTTTTCAAGCAAGATGCTGTTTATCAATCAGAAGTGAATTCCCATCATTCCAATTTACATTAGAACAATAGAACTACAGGACAAAATCATATTCCAAATTTTAGGGAAATCAAGCATTCATTGTTATAGTTAATGAATATACAGAATGTGAATTGAAAGGAGATATTTTTGCCGGAAGAGCAATGCTTTTACAAAATATTTCTCTAGTGTTGAGTAATAAAGGAAATTCAGATGGGAGACTTATAGACACAGGTGTAAATTTATGCATTTTAGACCTAAGATGTATTTCGCAGCAGATAACAATTAACGTTCACTTTCACATTGATTTCAAATGTATACAAATGTATGCACGAGCATTTCTTTCTCCCTTCAAATCTCCACATCTTTACGTATATATATATATATATATATATATATATAATATATATATATATATATATATATGCATATTATTCGCATACATACATAGCCGCAGGCGCGACTGTTAGGTAAGGATCTTGCTTCCCAACCACATGGTTCCGGATTCTGTCCCACTGCGTAACATTTGGGCAAATGTCTTCTACTATAGCTATGGGCCGATCAAAGCTTTGTTAGTAGATTTAGTAGAGAGAAACTGCAAGAAGCCCGTCGTGAATAGAGGTAAGAAGAGACAAGCAATGTCATAAAGGAATGGAGTGGGCGTAGCGGAGATTAGGCTGCAGAGATAAGGATGTAGATAGAGAAAAGCAGACTTCGAATTAATTGAGGATGGGAGCTGGTTACAGAGAAAGACAGGAGGAGGCAGGGAAAGAGTTCATGAGAAAGACAGGAAGAGGGAAGGAAAGAGTTCATAAGGGTGGGATAGCAGCGGTAGAAGATATGCTGGGATAAGAGATAGAAAGAGAGAGTGAGGGAATTTACTGCCAGCGTAGCTAAGGGATAATTTAGGGGTCAGTCATAATTAGGAGGCTTTATAGAAACTTTTACGAGTAAAAGTGGAGAAAAATTTGTGCCTACATGAAAAGATTACATCAGAGAATCTATGAAGTAATGAGAAGTAATGGTGGCGAAGGGTAGCGAGCAATTTCTTTGAACAATAGAAACTCAGTGGTTAATGTTGTACAAGGAAGACTCTGAAACAAAGGGCTAGGATAAGGTATAAGGAATTTTTCGGGCTTTGTGGTTGTCTATGTATATAGTTAGGGAGGAGGAGAGTCCAAATGCTCGATTTGAAAATGAATTTGTGCGAGTCCGGTAGCGGCGCTTGAAATCAACTAATCCCCTGGTGGGGACGTGTTTCATATACAGCACAAAGCCTAAATCAAAACCTTCCAATGTAAGAAGTTAGATAAGGCGGTTGCAGGTTTTTCTGGTAGCGGTAAGCTTAGACTTGATCCCTATTCATATAATCTGTACATACAACAGGCCTCTTTCAGTTTCCGTCTACCAGATTGACTCACTCCGCTTTGGTCGGCCCAAAGATACTCACCCAAGGTGCCATGCAGTGAGACTGTAATTATTTCATATATTATGTATGAAAATGTTATACACTCACCCACAACTAAGCGTATCTTTATGTGTGTCTCTGTGCATGTGATCTTTCATTCAGGAATTTCTCTTAAGATTATGAAAACCAGCAAGTATAGTAGACGACCAGTGGTGTTCGAAGGAATAATACAGGATGAATGTTGTGCCCCGTGTTGTAAATATTCTATTATAATTCTAACACCAAGAATGTGAACCAGTAATTAGCTTCATGGAAATCTGCGATCACCGATCCTGTAAACTCACTATTGAAATATATAATAACTTACACATTTACACACACTTTAAATTGGGGAGATTCCCTTCGATCATGAATGACCATGGGATTGCACCTAGAAAGTTATCCTCCTAGGCACAAGTCCGGGCAAGGTTGTTTATGGAAGACTAGCAGTTGCCCATGCATACCTGCCTCCCCTCCCCATGCTCCCAGTGTTATCCAAGGGAAAGGCAAAGGCTACTACCGCTTGGCGCCTGTGATGTCGCAACTCATTTCTACAGCTGATTTAACTGGAGCAACGTGAAATAAAGTGTCTTGCTCAAGAACACCACACGCAGCCCGGTCCAGGAATCGAACTCACAACCTCACGATCGTAAGCTCGATGCTCTAACCACTGAGCCATGCGCTTTCACACACATACTTTAACTTACATAAATTATACATACACACACACACACACACACACACACACATATATATGTATGTATATATATGTACATGCATACACACATGCACACACACATACATATACGTATAAATATATATATTTATAGTGAGGAGGAATAATACCAGTAATATACTGGATTTTATAGCTGTTTGGCTGGTATTTTTAACATGTAAGGGTTTTTTAAACTCTTTTAGTGATAATTGTGACTTGTTCACAATTATAAACGTTCTTCTTTTTTATATTTTATGATATGTTTGGCCATTGATATGGCCAATGTTTTACATTACTCTCTACGTATATATATATATATATATATATATATATATATATACATACCTTATAAAATCTGTCATTTTATAAGTTATTTATAAATTTATCCTTTAAAGGTATTTTTTAATATGCTGGCCATTGATAAAACTTTTTTCGAAAATTTTTATCCTATATTAGATGTATATATATATGTTACACATGTATATTCTATGATTAAATGTTCGAAATATGAAATGTTACGCGGATGACCTTGTATTTGTTTGTTCTGCAACCATAGTTTAATATATTTCTCTTATTTATTTGAGCACTTCTATAGCAGTCCTATTAAACCTTTTGTTCCTGATAAGAAACAATCACTGTATTATTGATATATATGTATGTATATATATATATATATATATATATATATATATATATATATATATACGATAAGTATCTGTTAATATAAATTAACTATATATTTTGTGTGTATGTTGTACACACTCATTGAAGTTTATATCATTTATTGTGTACCAAACTGAACAGCATTGATTGAGACACATCATATTGATGTTTGCTATTTCTAGCAGTCCCTCTACGGATATGAATATGCTCATGTTTGTGTACTAGCGTATGTATGTATGTATGCACATATATATATATATATATATATAAGTATGTATATAGGGGAGAGGCAGAGAACGTGAGAGGGAATGCACAATGCATTTGTTACTGTGGTAGCAAGGTTCAGTATGTTCGAGCATAAAGCTTCATTATATATCAACATTGTGTCTTTATTAGATTACAGCTTCAGATAGAGACCTCTATGACCAACCAAAGCAACAGTGGCTACAAGATCTACGGCAGTAGTAGTAGTAGTAGTAGTAGTAGTAGTAGTAGTAGTAGTATAGTAGTAGTAGTAGTAGTAGTAGTAGTAGTTGTGGAAGCAGCAAAAGAAGAGAAAGCTTAAAATGAAGAAGAAAATGTTGATGAAATGAAGATAGATATTAGGATATAACAAAATGAAAATATATATGTAGTTGATTTTGTTTGTGAATTTGTTGACGTAGTGGAGGAAGGAGAAGAGGATAAAATGAAGAAGAAAATGAGGAAGAGAAGAGGAGACAGAGAAAATGGCGTTGGAAATGCAGGAAAAGAGAAGAATATATAAATATGGAGAATAAAAAACAGTATAACGTATAAAAGAGATTATATGGAGAAAAGAAAGAGGAATTTGAAGACCAATTACAAAAATGATAAGAAAAACAGCAAAGCAGAAACGAACAAGGAAGCAAGCAAAATGAGGATAATAAAAGGAGGTATAATAATAATAATAATAATAATAATAATAATAATAATAATAATAATAATAATAAGAATAAGAAGAAGAAGAAGAAGAGAAGAAGAAGAAGAAGAAGAAGAAGAAGGTAATATCAAGATAAGATGGGTAAAAGAATATTAGTAGGGAAAAGTTGGCAGATGGCGACAATTAGCAAACCATTCATTTGCTGGAAAGAATAAATAAAGCCAATAACGCCAGCTTCTTATTTCTTTAGTGCCTACAAGGGGCTACATACAGAGGGGCAAACAAGGACAAACAGATTAAGTCGATTATATCGACCCCAGTGCGTAACTGGTACTGATTTAATTGACCCCGAAAGGATGAAAGGCAAAGTCGACCTCGGCGGAATTTAAACTCAGAACGTAACGGCAAACAAGATACCGCTAAACATTTCGTCTGGCGTGCTATATAACGCCGCCTTATAACGCCAACGTCTTGGCTTCGCCTTAAAAGCCTAACTGACGAGGCACATGTCCAAACTTCCAGAAACCTGTGCGCCAATGAACCAAATGTGTTGAACATACTGTCCTCGTAAAAAAGAGGTGTTATTCTCCTATACTACAGACGATGTAGTATGTTTTGTATCTGAACTTGCCTAGACGTATTAATTAGAAATATGCAAATATTCAAAAAACGAAGAAACCCTAGCAAAATGGAATGAATAGAATCAAATTAGAAGATATCTAAATAATTGCTTCCGCCCCAGGTTTGTTTTGATTAAAATTATCAAATGGTTTCTTCATTTATTCCTATATCAGGGTCTAAAAGGTAAATTTGAACTTTGTCCGATTCAGACGCTAAGATGGGAGGCAGATAGCTATTCTTAGCTGATCGAGCAATTATTTAAATTGCGTGTTGTTGATTCAGTTATAAGTGATCGAATGTAGAAGTGGATAACTTTAAAGAAGACTAGAATATGAAAATACGAACGAAGATAGAGAATGAAATAACAAGAAAAACAATGCACTGGGAGATCAAATTTTATAAAAATATCAAACAAGATAAAGATTAAAACGAACTAATGAATTAGATAGCGATTTGTAAGGAGTAAGAGATGAATAAAATAGAAGTGAGCAAATTCATAAAATACCATGCAAAGTGGTCACTATATTTGTTTCACTATTGGACATCTAAATAAATATGTGCTTTCACTTACTGACTATAAGCTATCATAAAAGTATATAGTGTCTCATTTTTTTGTCGAGTTAAATATATATTTTGTCGCACTCTAAGTCATCCAATATATTTATTTCATTCCGCTATAATCCAGTTTAAATGCTTACTTTTATCTGAATATCAATCTAAAGAAGCTTAAATATGTATAGGTGTGATTGTGTGGTAAGTACTTTGCTTCGTAACCGCATGGTTAGCATCCCCAGTGTCTTATATTATTTTCCTGGACCTATCATATCCTTGTGAGTGAATTGGGTCGATCGAAACTGAAAGAAATGTGACGTTTATACATATATTTATATATACAGTAATCCCTCGACTATCGGGGGCGTTACGTTCCAAAACCCCAGCGATAAGCGAAAATCCGCGAAGTAGAAACACTACTGTATATTTTTTGTATTATCTTTCTAATTTGTATATATTTATATAATTATGAATGCAAAACAGCACCACGGAGGAATCGACGTAAGCTTAAATAATAAACCGCGATAAGTGAACCGCGATATGGCGAGGGATTACTGTACATTTACATATATTGATTCCAAATCTTGGCACAAGGCCAGCAATTTCAAGGGAGTGTGTAAATCGATTACAATGACTCCAGTGTTCAACTGATACATATTTTATCGACAGCGAAAGGATGAAAGCCAAAGTCGACCTCTCTGTAGGTGATCCTATATAAGCCAGATAAATATTTGTTTTGTCTATTATAACCTATCAAGTCATATATTTAATTTCAGGAAGCCATCATATACATATTTATTATATCTAACTATAGAACATGCCAAAATTCGAATTTTGCTCTCTACGGCTCGCAAAAAAAGGTTTATTTTCTTTCACTACAGGGCACTTTTGAAGAATAGTACTTTTGCATTAAGAGCCCCAATATAAGATGATTTTGCACCACAACAGGATAGCTTAAATATTTATTCTCCCTATCTACACGCTGTTCTAAATTCTAATTTCTGGCACTCTATATAGCACAGAATGTCCCATCATATGCTAGAATAATTGTTTATTTAGACTCACTAAAGCTATATATTATGTCTTTCTTAAGATTAATCATGTCTCGCTAACGGACAACCCAGATACGTTTTTTTCTCTCTGAATATACGCGAAGCTAAACGCTTAATCGTAACGTTATGCCCAATGCTAAATGTATAATTTGTCTAATTATAGACAGTCCCAAATATTTAATGTGTGTCACCTTGTTTTAATATTCATATTGTTTCCCTATTGGTCATCCTGAGTAAACATTGTATTCCAGTCTAGGCCATTCAGATTATCTTCTTTTTGCATATATCATCTTACCTCTCCTCTAACTATTGACAAGAAAAGTAATTTTTTGTCCTTCCTGTAGGCGTTACTAAAATTGTACTTTGGCTCCAGAATGGTCATACCATAAATTTTAATTACAATTCACTGAAGTCCATCTTAGTATTCATTTTAGCTCATTTTAAGCCATCGTAAACGTACATTTTCGTTCTCTGTGGTACATGGAATTGCTTGTTTTTGTTTTATCTACCAATACGAATGTATATATTGCCTTATTGATGAAAATATTAAATGTTTCATATGCCCCATTGCACTACTTCATAAATGTATAATTTGTCGTTCTACAACAAATGTTAAATATATTTTTTGACCCTATAAGTTTTATCAAGTATCTATTTGTTTAAGGATATATCATACCGAACATTAAATTTGCTTAAATAAGGGCTATTCTTTATCAATATTTTAACTGTAGGCTATCCTAGTTCATCTAGCCTCACTATGGATTGTAAATATTCTATTTTACTCTAGGCCCGAAATTTTGGGGGAGGGGCCCAGTACACAACTGATACTTAATTTATCGACACCAAAAGGATGAAAAGCAAAGTTGACCTCGGCGGAATTTGAACTCGAAACGTAAAGACAGATGAAATACTGCTAAGCATTTTTCCCGGCGTGCTAACGTTTTGGCCAGCTCACCGCCTTATAGATTATAGATATTGCTACACTGATTATAAATTATCTATTTTTACTTATCGCAGGATGTCTTCAATGATTTTGTCATTTATCCATCCTAAATCTTAAATTTGTATCATTCTAGACCCACCAGAAGTGATTTTGGCTTGCTATAAGTCATCAAAATGTCAATATCTTATTGTACACCATGAAAAAATATTCATTGTTTCTCAGTTTTGGCTTGCCTCGCTACATTTCATCCTTAATTATCATTTTTGCTTTAACGTAGGCCAAAAAATATTTTGTACATTGGTTTAACTTTCTCAATATAGACAGTTATAAATATAATATTTATCTCACGGAAGACAATCCCACATCTTAAATTTTTCTTGCTTTTGCCGTTCAAATGTATCGACTTGTATCTCAATATAGGCCATTCGAGTAAGCGTCTACACGGAATCACAACCTGCTTAGAAATGGCAGCGGCGTCTCTCTCAGCTATCATCTTACAATCCTAAAAGTGAGGTGCATTTGAGTGTGTAATACGCAATGCGGATCTTTTCGCTTTGAACGGCAGTTTTTTCTAGCGGTGTCATATGAAATTTTCACCCATAATTATGACCTTAGTATCGATCTATTGCATTTCAATCTGTTTTAGGGTTAGGGTTAGTTAGGGTTAGGGGTGGGGGAAGGGCTTCTTTTTTTCTTCACAAATGTAAATTAACCCAAACTGTTTCTTAAACGAGGGACATACTCATACGGCACAGAATGCTTTTACCTCAATAGACGTCAGTGATTAGTTGAAATTGCAGAAATTGAAGAAAAAACAACAAATATCTTACAAACTATAGAATTTTCACAATAAAGCCAAGAGAAAAATATGTTTTATAAACACATTCTACCAGTATACGAAGTTTAATTTTTTTTAGTTACCTAGAAATCATGTTAAAAACTGCCGTTCAAACCGAAAAGATCCCACAATGCAATCTACTTAAATAAAAGATGGAATGAATATAGCAAGAATATATTTGATCATAAGTGTGTTCACTTATTAACCTGGGGCTAAACAGAACCAAAAGCTGCTCACAGAAATGGATGAATGTCATACACTATAATTTTCCCTGTCTATTAAATCTGTGCAAATGTCAGAAACATTTTTAAAGCTTTCAATTTGGAGGAGTATATTCTTTCCCAATGTTTTAATATGTCATTCGAGTTATCATTTGCCTGACAAAAACAAAACAAATTGCGAAATTAATTGAATTCTAATAGTCCCTAAAATTTAATTAACCATAGATAACTTTCAAATGATATCATGCTGGTAATATGAATTGTAGAAGTAACACAAAGTTCTATTGACAGCTGTCAAGTCAAACCTGTTTTATCTATAATTATTACAATGAGTGGCAGGCTTCCTTGATTTGACGTAGTATTCATTGTGGCAATTCAGAAATTTGGTTTCGATTCTCAGGTTTTGCTAGTTTATTTCCTTGTAGCACTAATAATCTGGGAATTCCTTAACAACACATTCTCTTTAATAGCTTATATCATTGTGTAGCTGTATAATAAAGGAAGATTTGAAATTCATTTCACTGGAAAGGTAATACCATATTAATAATTGTAATGCTCTAAATGAGCCGTGTAAAGGACCCAACCATAATTCATTATTATCACCACTTCACATAATTAAATCGTCAATGTCCTAGGAAGAGACGTTTATCAAGTATATTGAAAGTTTCAAGATATGGCCATTGCATATCATAACTTGTAGAAATATATCCTACACACATTATTAAATCGAAACCAGTCTACTCATTTTTCCAATGCAAAATATTGTGTATTGTGTCTGAATAATGTTTAGATCAAGGAATAACATCTGATTTATAGTAGAAGCCTAAAACGTTGGCAGAAAGAGAATTACCGAAAAAAAAGAAGACGAAGAAAGGAAAGAACATAGAAAAAATGAATTAGTGTATTGAATTTTGTTTCTGAGTTTCTACTTTAAATGCTGCAATATTCGATGAAATGTGCTTACAAAAGAACTTAATCGATTATAAGCTAACCTTAAAATCTGACCTTGCTGACCTTTTCATGAAACAAAAATAATAAAAATATAATTAGGGGTAAAAAATATAATCAATGAATAATACCCTATGTAGGAATAAATAATAATTGATTAATACATAAAGTGGTAATGTGTAGCAATTGACTTTATAAAGATTCAGCCTTGATAAAAAAATTTTTTATTAGTTTTCGTGTCAATATCTAAAAATCACATAGGACGTAGGAGGAATTTACAGAGAACAACAGACTGGAGTACCAAATGCATTAGATTGTTTTGCTTTACTAGAATTTGTGTTTTTCTGGTATATTTTACTGTCCGATTTCTGTATGGTCTGATTGTGTATATGTTCATAATATACACTGGTAGATAAATCGTTTACATGCAGATCTTTACGCATATTGTCCCGCAATTTCTCAAAATAAAGTAATAAATAATATATTGTTCAGTACCGGATGGGACGGTGCTAAGTTGAGAGAATAATGGTTTATATTTCACAGTTAAGTTTTTAAGTCAAATTAAAAGCCAACTTGTATTTTATGGATAACATACCACAAATGAATACATAATAAATCATTAAAAATAAACAACACTTCTATTTTGTACTTATAGCTTTTCAAGGTTTTAGTTCAGAATGGAAGTTTAAATATATGAATTAATATACTATCGTCCAGTACCATTTGTTTTTATTACTGGAGACTGCGAATATGCATAAATTCGTTTTTTTTTCTTTATACAAATTTATATTACAACCTACAGCAATTTACTGAAAGCAATAAGATATCTTTTACGAGCCGCGTTATATGAAACAAAGCTTCGAATATATTACTAATATTACATAAAATGAAAAGACCAAATCGATTTACCAAATGATATAGATTTCTTTCAGACACATACAAATGAAATATATTTTAGATTTTACTATAAAGTCATCATTTGATAGTGGTGTAAAATTGATGTCTACTACTAGAGACCTGAGTGTGCAATACAAGTTCGAATTTGTATTCAAATATTTCTTTAATTAATATTTCTATCAAGAAAGGTGGGAACTGACAGAACAGTTAGCATGCCCGGCGAAATGATTAGTGGTATTTTGTCTGCCGTTACGTTCTGAGTTCAAATTCCGCCGAGGTCGACTTTCTCTTTCATCCTTTCGGGGTCGATAAATTAAGTACCAGTTACGCACTGGGGTCGATATAATCGACTTAATCCGTTTGTCTGTCCTTGTTTGTCCCCTCTGTGTGTAGCCCCTTGTGGGCAGTAAAGAAATAGGTATTCCGTCTGTCTTTACGTAATGAGTTCAGATTCCGGTGAGGTAGACAATACCTTTCATCCTAACGAGGTCGATAAAATAAGTACCCGTTGAAAGTATATTATAAACAACTTTGTATCTTAAGTCAGAGATTGTTGTAATTCTTTGTATAGCGTTTGGTGCTTGTTTTGTTGGGTGTTGTCTGACGTTTACAAATTTCATATTTGTTATTTCGAAATTTTCTCACCTTCGCTCTGCGGTCTCCATGTTGGTATCTTTAGATCGTGTGTACATCCTATTCATTCCACAACAATTTTACGTCTTTGATTGGCACAATCTGCTCTCAATTTAACAATATAACCTCCCTCCATTTATATGAAAATAGAATAAGAATTGTACATATGTAGACCGGAGAACTTTTGAGGAGGCTACTTCCTTATTACTTGGAAAATTATGAGTAGAATATCTGCTGTGCGTCGCACAAGACCTTCATCTATACACGATATATTTTGAAGAGGCAGGACATAAGTAGTTGAGATAACAGTGCCTAATCGCCAGAAACTAAGTAAAATTATATGAATTACATAACAAAAAAAGATAAAACTTTGGAATTAAATTCTGGAAATCCATGAAATATAGAAATAATCTTTTGACATAACCTACATACGGTATATATTTTCGAACATATAACTCTGTTCTAGTTCCTATATTTAATCAGAGACTTACAAAAAGTGTAACCATCTAAACTACAGCAAAAAGAAACAAAAACTAGCTCAACATATACTTTCTCACATACTACAATATTTAGTAAGTAATTGTTCTTTAGTACCTATATATGAAGTAAATACTCAGTGCGTCCTGAATAAACAAAATGAAACGATGGCTAACGAGCTGTCTAAGGTTATGAAACCTAAGCTAGGAACTGTAGCTTCCAGAAAGACTTACCTACTCTCTCCTTAAAGCTACGTATTAGTCACACACCTTTGTTTCCCTTCAGTCATTTCGCTCGACCATCCATCATAGATTAGATTCACCTATTTATATGCTGAAAACACCACAATTTCACAGTTCTACGATTTCCCAGAAATGACTGTTAAACTGCTCTAGCACTCCTCCACATGTACAGTTTATACAAATAATAGACTAAATGCAACACCTTTGAAAGTTGTAAACTAATTACCATAAAATAATATTACCATTATAATTACCATTAAATAATACACTATCCATGCATTGCTGGCATAATAAAGATAAATATATGACGCAGAGACCAAATGAAAGCACTCAAACCTATCATGTTTCGTTGGCACACAGAAAGCACATGTACGTACGCAATACATCAAGTAGATAATGGATTACACAATTTTGCTACCCGTGTCTAATATCGTCACAGCACAATACAGTTAAACATAAATGCATTCAAATTTGTTTCGAATTTGCTGCAGTTGCACAGAAACCGCAGAAAAACAGTTTTTAATGTTGAACAGAAATCATTGAAATGAATGTCAATTATCCAATTTAGGAAAATCCAACACGCACTATCTATATATCTATCTGTGGCATCACGATAAACCACAGACACAATTAAGAAACAAAGTTAACCTACTCTCCACAAAAAAGAATCAACATAATAGTTTGCAATAGCAAACTAAAAAAATCCTGCCTCACTTATTGAACATAGATTGGTATAAAATACAGAGACACGAACACACACACACACACAGCAGTAGGTCTTTGCTTTTCATCCTTTCGACGTTTGATAAAATAAGTACCACTGAAGTACTAGGGTCGGTGTTATCGACTAAACCCTTGAGTACTACTTTAGAAGGGATTATTAATCTAATTCGTCCGCGCTAGCAAGAACACCACCATATATAAGCATGGAGGTAACATTATTGATCTATGTGCATGTCTAACTTCACTAAATCTGTTGTAACCATAAAAATACCATAACCCACGGACCTATAACGGAAACAAAGGAACTTCTACTTAACTAGCCAACGTGCTTGACATAACAACTGAACGACCAAATGACACTTTATCCTAAGAACATGGAAGTGAATATTAAAAATGTATTGTCTAAAGTACATAATATATTACAATGAGAAATGCGGGCGAATGCATCTAAATATTCCTAAGTTATTACACATGGAAAAGTACAGAACAAGATTTCTACAGTAGAATTTGCCTAATTCGTCACTTCTAAAGGAAACTAAAATGTACTTACAATTAAATTCTTGTGTACTTAAAATATTGCAGCCGAGAATAACATTTTAAAAATTTACTATATTTTATTGAAACAAAAATTATGAAAACATTACTAGCTTTTTCCAAAAATAAGCCCATCCGATTTTAAGCCTATGGGCTTTTATTCAGAAACTCTTTTCATGTATAGCCGCAATAGTTTTTATTATTTTCAGAAAAAATTATTTAAGCAAAATTATTTAAGTCAGTATGGTTTATTTTTGGAAAAAGTAGTATTTTAAAAATGAAATAAAATAAAACTAATTTCCAAAAATACATTAGAATTCACCTAATTACTCATCCCTAGGAGAAAACTGAAAGTGCCGAATTAGGTGAAGTAGTGAATTAGACAAATTTGAATTAGGCTAATTCTACTGTATTCATGCTAACTAATAAATTTTACTTATGATTTATTTGTCGGATTAAGTAATTTTTCATGTAATTTTTCTGAGCATAAGGTTGATTTGAAATCATTCAATGACCATTCCACTTCAATCAATGATTTTTTGTAATGGGATTTCAATTCAAGTCAAAAAAATTGTGTGCAATATTATTTACAACTTCATATTTTATTGTTTGTACTTGATACAACTAAATAAAATGACTGTTTTAATTGTATATTTCAAAAGACATGATTTAAAAAATGTTTAAATTTACTTTTGATTATTTTCTAAAGATTTACGTTTTTTTTAGATTCTCATAATTATTTCAAATTTACCTAATATAAAGTATTTTAATTAATTCTTAAAATGTTATTCTCGGCTGCAGTATTTAAGTACACTAGAATTTTAATTTTATTTAATCTTTAGAGTCCTTTTGATGAATTAGAAAATTCTAATGTAGAAATAGAGTTTTGTACTTTTCTTGGTGTAATAACTTAAGAATTTTAACATGCATGCGCCCGCATTTTTCAGTGTCATCCATTTTCCTCCAGATAATGCAATTAAACTAATAAATATTCTTTTGTTAAAAAAATATTTGAATTATATTTCATTGTTGATGATTGAATTAAAATAAGAATTATATGTTATGTTTTTTTAATTTTCACATATCATTTCTTAAATTCTAAAAATCACGAAAAGTTATCTGGACAGGGCTTGGTTGCATTGGCTAATATAAAAATGATTTAAAATGCTAAAATAGACAATGCATCCATCGTAAGGCAGGAGGAGCCACATTCCCTTTCCCTTTTCCGAACAGTATTACAAGCAGCCTGCAGGTCTGCCCATTGAAAGAAAAAACAATAGCAATTTTGTATCAAAGGTTTGAGGAATAATTTTTTTTTTAATGAAGTTTCTATATATATGCTAAAATTCCATATTGTAATCCGGTTTTCATAAACAAAATTAAAACTGAAATTTCTATAAATATAATTCACTTACATTAAAATCATTATATCTGAAAGCAAAAATCTTGTCATTATACCCTGAGAAATGATTATGTAAATTCTGCTACGCCTAATATTGAATTAAAGTTTAAATGCAAATAAAAAAGTTTTTAAAACTTCAGAAGTCCTTACATCTTTGCTCGTTGTAACGCTTTACTTTCGATTGTTACATAAAAATTCCTTCTCGTATAATGATTTTGCTTTCATTTTCTGATAGATTACTATCATGCAGAGAATGCCAGCTTCTAAGTCCTGTTTTCTGAAAATGATTAAACCTTTGAACCTCAGTTACATTTTTCTGTAATAAGTATGTGTGTATGTACCTATGTATGTGTGTGTATGTGTGTGTGTGAGTGTTTATTTACGATGGACAGTAGAAATGAGTTCAATTGCCATCAATTGTTGTCAACTTACCTACTCTCTCCTTAAAGCTATGTATTAGTCACACACCTTTGTTTACCTTCATGGGAGTTTTAAAAGTTTATTATGTGTATGTGCATGTGTGTGTGTATGTGTGTGTGCATTACTAGTCTGTGTGTGTGAGTTTGGTTTCACGTAATTATGTATGCAGCGTCGCATGTATAGCCATGAAGTCGATTTCTGGCGTTATTCTCCCCTTTTTGACCTCACATATTTGAAATCGGAAGATGTAGCATAGTAGATGACCAATGTAAAAATGTATAAACACCTTCAAATTTGGTAAAAAACTGACTTATGACAAAGCTGAGAAGTGGTCACAGACTGCTGTGTAAATGATATTTATTACAATATAGTGTATTCTATGAATATGAGTTGGATCTTTGGAAGATACCTAAATACTGAATTGAATCAAACACTTTACAATATTGGTTTCTAATTTTGACAGAAGGGCATCGTATCTGGCGAGGAAGGTAGTTGATTACATCGACCTCAGTGCTCAGTTGATACTCCTTTTATCGAGTACCGAAAAGATAAAAGGCAAAGAAGACATCGGGGGAATTTGAACTCAGAATGTAGAGAAAGACGGAATGCCGCGAATCTTTCATCCTGCGTGTTATCGACTCTGCCAGCTCGTCGTCTTAGTACTGTAATTATAATAATATTATTTGAAAATTGTTTCACGTACTTTTGGAACATTTAGCATATATAATGATTTTTTTTTTTCATTTTTAATAGTTTCTTTAAAAGATTGGCACCACGACACTCTTCTTGATGAGGTCTATCATATGAGCTAAACGAAAACAAAATTTTTACCCAAAAGCAAAATGTTTATATTTTGAATTTGCTTTTAGGCGTTATCACAGTTTTCGACACATTTGGACCCTGTAGGTTTATTGTATATAAAATATTTTTATGATATAATAAGCATTATGGGATTATGTAATCGTGATCTATCAGAAAAGTTAAATTTAAATGTTGTCTTCTTTTGAAAGAAGAAGAATATTTGGGGTCAAAATCGATTTCGGGCGTTGATCTTTTTTTACACCGGTTCTTACCTGAGTAATTTTTTTCTACTGCATTTTGCATATTACTAACACGGATACATACCTGTTGTCGAGTTCTATCGTATATGCTAAAATAAAATATAGATCTATTTAAAAAATGGACTCGAAGTCAATTTCAGGTGTTAATCCCCATTAATATGTGTGGCCCATTTGTGGCCTCACATATTTAACTCAAACTTTTTTCTATTGAACCAATTTTCAAATTTTTAGCTTGTAGCTTAAGATGTAACCAACCTAAAAATGTAAACATCATCTAATTTGATTAAAAACAGAGTTAGTGACGAAGCCTTGAAGTGGTCGTGAGTGAGTAAATGTTGACTTTAATAATATTACTCACACGGTAGTGTGTGAATGATTAAGCAAGTATACTGTCAAAAGTCATATATTTTTGATAGTAGGCCTGCTAGATTTCTCGGTGCCTAAAGAATGATATTAATATAAATAAGAATTCGTATCAACGCACACACACACGCGCGCACGCGCAAACACACACACACACACACACACACATATATATACACGTTTATGCAACATTATATCTGTAGATTGCTCTTACGATGATGGATTATCTACAGCACATCATATGTTGACCAATGTCCAATTGGCCTAAGCAACAACAACATTACAATCTACTGGTAGTTCTTCAATAACTTTTCGCAAACGATGACCTGTACGTATAGGGAATATTAATCTGGAGACAAATTCCTTCTAAATAAATCTGGTGTTTTTACAAATACACGAAGTTTGAACTCAGACCCCAAAAGAGAAATATAACTCAATACTATAAAATACTTGTGCATTAAACATGAAATTGGAAACACGAATGAATTTATGTAACTTTACAGAGAATTTACAAGCGTTTCATGTATTTTATTTTACCGAAACTTGATTTATTATCCGGTATCTACTATCACGTTTTCCTATGTACTATATACCATCAAAATTACAAATATATTGCTGAAGTCAAAAAGAAAACTAAAACTTTCGTCATAAAAGTAAGAGACTTCGACATCTACGTCTGGATGAAAAGTTGAAAAGAAAATTAAAACGTTAGGCACTTTTGAATATTCGTTTAGTTTACTTCAAATAGATGAAAGCAGAACCCAGCGGAAACAAGCAATTATATGGATTTAGGTTTCCAATATTTCCAGTAAAGACATTTTACGAAATATGATTTTAATCGATTATGTTCGAAGCAATTATACAAAGTTCTCTGGAGCTATAGAAGATTTATCAGAAATTTAATAACTGTAAAGTTTGGGGTATTTATTTCAGTTCGACCTTTTATCCCCATTCCAAATTCTTTATTCAAAAATGAAGGATGAAGAAATATTATTGAAAGTGACTTACATTAGTGTTTATCGGGTTTGATAGTATATATGTGGATAAACAGAGACGAATATTCCATATTTATACATACGTGTCACTTTTTTCCTGATATAATTCTTTCATTTGTCAATGCTGGGACACTTAGATGTAAATATCATGCTATCGTTGAAATCTTTCAAGAAGTCCATTGAAAGCTAGCATTACAATTGAATATTAAATTATCTCAAGTTTGAAACTACATGAAAGTTATTGCTATTGAGATTTCTAAAGATTCTCCATTATTATAGTCACTTGTATTCATTTATATATTTTTATTAATTGCTCCATCAGATACGGCTTGGTTTTCTTTGATTTATCTCAGTAAGAATTTAAGTAAGTAAATTAATAGAGAGAAACATTTTCTAAGTATCATCAATATAATCAATGGTAAAAATATGATTTAGCGAAAATACATTTGCAAATTTATCACATTAGACTATCAATATATGTGTGTGTGTATGTGTGAGTGTGTGTGTCTGCTCGTGTGTGTCTGTGCGCATGTGTGTGTATGTGTGAGTATTTGTGAGTGTGTATGTGTATATATATATAAATATATATATATATATGTATATATATATATACCGGGGTGAGGTTAGCAGTACGTATGTATATAATTTTGTATGTTATTTCCATAAACAAAGGCATTAATTATCTTCAGAAATGAAATGAAACTAGCTGAAGTTTGCCTTTCAAGTGAGTACAGATGTATTTTCTTATTTCATATAATAAAGATAAATTTATAACGAATTCTTGTGAGACTGTGCATTGTCCATAGAATTTGTATTTTATATAAGTCTATAAACAGTAAAAAAAATACCCTCAACCGATTTGCTCTGACTTAAATATGATTAATACAAAATCGTGAAACTCCTTTCCTACATTGGAGTTTCACTCAGCTGGAAAATAATTCGCTTGGAGAATTAAATATTGAATGCTGGTTCTATGGTGAGTTACAATCTAATTCCGACTGAGAAAAGAAGCCTCTATTCTTAGACATAATCTAAAGACATTCTAAGCTCGTATTGTCTTCATACAATAGAACTGCATAGGTTGATAATATTGTTCATCACAACTTTTTGGTATGATATTTCTATATTTTATCCAACATATTTTCAACTTTGTCTAACAAAACGGACAGAAATAGATTCTACGAGTAACGAAATATATTAAATTTTCTTCCTCTTCTCGTGATGAGAAAAATCCCAACCATTATTTAGAAGTTAGCAGAAATTAATTGTTGAATGTGCAAAAGAACATGTATGTATACGTTTGGTTGCTAACAAAATAAAAGCAGGGTTGGCGATAAGACTTATACAAAGAAGCGATGGGTCCCCAAAACAGTTTTGATTCATTTCCCTTACTTTCCATCATCATTACCAGCTGGTGAAATGCTCATGCCTTATAGAATTAATTTTAAATTTCAATATAAATCTAAAACTATATGAATTTATCATTAATAAGGAAATAAGTGTATGTCCCAAGAATGCTAGAAGAAAGGCAAACCTTTGACGAGAAACACTGCATCGAATATTTATCGTCATTTGTAGTGTTGGAATTTTGTTTACGCCAGTAATGAACACAAAATAGATATGCATCCTGAAACAAAAATTTAGTTTTACTAACCTAACATCCTGTATTTATGTTTCTTATGTGAAATTATTAACAGTGATTCTCTTACACCAATGTGAAACTGTACCCGGTCTCTACCTGCTTAAAGTAGTTACAATATCGACTTCATGATTTACTGTCTTAAAAAGAAATATATTTCATAATGCAATCCTTGTACATAACGCATGAACATAAAAGCTGGCATGGACAATATGACCCCAGGTTCAGAGATTTGCTAGAATACAGCCGACGAAAAGAATATTAGCAGTATGACGGTGCATAGTACAGATTCTTTCATACAAAAATATCGTCATATCACTTCATAAATTTAAATAATGGTTGCTATAACGCCTAACGCATTTGATGAGTTTTTGGGATATTATAACAGAATTCTAATAAAAAGAATACTGAATGCTGACATATACCCATCTATTGAAATATTTAACATTTATGAAATGTTTAACTTTATGAAAATTTCTCTCTTTTAAATTAATGCTCGTCTATGTTTCTCAGTTTGAAAAGTTTTTCTGAATTGTCTCAAGCGTCCTTGTTGAATAGAGACTAAATAATGAAAATAATAATTAGGACAACAACAATAATAATAATAACATTAATAATAATAATAATAATAATAATAATAATAATAATAATAATATAATAATAATAATAACATTAATAATAATAATAATAATAATAATAATAGTAATAGTAATAATAATAATAATAATAATAATAATAATAATAATAATAATAATAATAATAATAATGATGATGATGATGATACTAATGATGATGATGATGTTTTATTTATTAACCTGTAAGGGTTCACAAAAGTATTTGCGGACAAGACAATACAACGTGGGTTTGCACAAAATGAAACGTGTAAACAGTGAAAACGATAACTAAATTGATATTAACAATGAAAACTTCCGCAAAAGAGAGGCAGCCTTCCTAGGACTACTCGTGGAAACCCCACAGAGACACGGGAAACTTGACTACTAGGGTGAGTGCCCTCTCCAAATCGTCCTACTTCAATGTACAGATTCATGCTTAGAGTAGGCACGCTGACTCTTACCTTCCTTCCGCATTTTCCCACCTTTTAATAAAATTGCTTGGAGGTAGCACTTCTCAAATCTACCTTTTCAAGTGAAACTTGAAAAAGTTGATGAGGGTTTCGTTAAAAAGGAACATATCTGTCTTCAGCACTCTTAAACTTTTTTGCTAAGGTCACCAGACAAAGAAACACAGCCTGCCCTTTCCGGAAAAAAGAAGGCAGTGGTACTATCTTTACAATGGATTCAGCTGATAATTAGATCCGTCTTTCACATAACAGCAGATGTTCGATTTAAACTCTCAATTCAGCAATGCTCGGGCACTGGACGAGAGCGTGCAGAACAGTTTCGTGTCTCTGTGTACACCTAGTGCAAATCCGGATGATGGCACTTCCATACCCCGAAAACCCTCCTGAACCGACCAGCCAGTTGATTCTCGACGCTCACATTTTGTTTAGGTGATATCATTGATCCTATCACTCAACTGGTATTTATTTTATTGAGCCCAAATGGATGAAAGATAAAGTCGACCCTAGCGGAATTTCATATCTGAACGTAAATATGGAGGAAATGTTGCTAAATATTTTGCCCAGGCTGCTAACAGTTCTTTCAGCTCGGTAATGATTATGATGGTTCCAAATTTTGGCACAAGGCCAGCGATTTCTGAGAAGTGAGGAAGTCGATTCCATCGACTTCAGTGCTGAATAATAATACCCAAGTAAATATTAAGGTCAAGTCTTTATATCAAATGATAAACAAATATCCAGCTTGAAATACTTCTGAAAGACCGACTACGTAAGTTATCCGATAAGTTATTTTGTTGGTTGGTTCTAACCTTGCGA
Organism: Octopus sinensis; assembly: GCF_006345805.1. Taxonomy (NCBI): domain Eukaryota; kingdom Metazoa; phylum Mollusca; class Cephalopoda; order Octopoda; family Octopodidae; genus Octopus; species Octopus sinensis. The sequence goes on along the minus strand of NC_043008.1, from coordinate 30,447,741 downwards.
GATCTTTAGAATTTTTCGACCGCAAAATTGACAGTGATTTGTATTTGAAAAGTGATTTCTTCTATTGTTTTATTTCAGAGCTGTATGGTTGGAGAATAATAGATTCATCAGATTAACTTACTTAAGTTACAGTTAATGTGTATTTTCTTTACTGGTTACAAAGACTTTACAAAAATACAATCATTTTAGTCGCAACATACAATCACGGATATAATCACTTGCCAAACAAGTATACCTGCAGAACACACATAGATATTCTTAAGCAAATGATACTCACAACCGTTCTTTTTTACTGTGTTATCTGCAAAAGATAAAATGATAAAATACATTGTTAGAACAATGATTTCACTCAACTTTCATCAACAGGAATATAAAGGAATAAAAAATAAAATTATATTTATTATACCACTAGAAAATTAAGGAAACTTTATATAAAAACATTTTATGAAGCACCTTATATTGGAAATATTTAAGGCTTCTTGATTAAGAACCAGGGAAGTAAACGGTATAAATGTTTCAAAAGATGGAAGCAAGTCAGTATTAGTTTTAACAAGATTCCCTTTAAGCAGTGTCTCAAATGTCACGAAGAGGTTGACATAGTAATAACCTTTAGTGAAACTAATCTAAACATACAGAAATATATTTTTAGCTGTTCGTTGACTTTAGGGACACTTTGTACAATACAACTCCATTTAGAAATAACTGCAAACATTAATCTATCTCTTGATATTTATAACAATAATTTGAGAAATTCTCTCCGGTTCGTAATCAAAATGACAGTCTTTATAGATTTGAATCTTAGTTTAATGTCACATAACAAGTAAGATTATACAAATAGGATATTTTAATGACTAAAGCTTTTTAAAGTCAGTCTAGGGTCAACTCCTTTCATATGGAATCTACTGACAACGTTAGAGTTCACCTTCATAGCTGAACTTCCTTTACTGATCCTCAATATATTAGTAATTAAATGCTATCGATGTACTTTCGTCTCTTTAATTTACGGATGAAGATTACTGCTTCAAATGTATGATTGTAGATATTAATGTTCTACGGAATTTGGTTTACACAGTAATTTTATTTACTAACAGATATGTATTTATCTACAGAATGATGAAAAACAAACTGTTGGTCATAAGGTTAGATTTTCTTACAAGAATATTATAGGTTATTTATTCAGAAACGTTAACTTGCAATTTTGTGGTTCAAATCCAACATGCACACACAACACATTTATTACTATGATATCAACGATATAATTATAAGATTCATTAAAGTTGATTAAGCATGGGGTATACAGATGAGAGATTTTGTTGTATCAGGTCATGGCTTCTTGTAATCTTATTGAATCATGTCAGAGTAGATTTCAGTAGGTTCCCTATGACGGAAAGCATTCCATCCATTGTTAATATAATGAAAGAGGGATAATTTGCGGATCAATGCACTAATCCTACTTAGTAATTAAAATCTGGATTGTTAAGATAAATAAAGTTTATAACTTTATTGATAACGAAAAGTTAGTTAATTTATGAGGTGAGGCAGTTCAAACTGTGGAGAGAAACCCAATGACAGTCTTTTCATTTATCAGAGATCTCATAATCTATTGCACTGTTATACACGGTTAACGAAATATTTGCGTGTAGTACATCTTAGGCAGGCCCATTTACCACAGCAAAACCTTCGGAAGTTGCTGAAACCAGTATTGTGACAATACACATCGATTCCACAATCATTAGTTTGAGTAATTAAATCAGTATTTATTCACACATACGGGGTTACAAGGCATTTTGGATTTAAACGCATGGCGAGACAAGTAACGAATACGAAGCAGAAACCATTCAACACGATCATGCACGAACTCTCCTTGGTTATAATACTAGTAGAGACACATGGGTGAAAGAGATGAAATTTATACAAAAGCTTCGCAAGTAAATAATGGGAGGCTGGAAAACATTTCAAGGCAATATTTAACCCTCATAGGTTAGTGTTATAAATTTAATACATAAGAGATTAGGAAGAAATTAATCGAACATTATTTTATCTATTTTTTTACAGCTTCCTCAATTGGGTCATAGTTAAGGTGGAACACCACCTAAAGTATAGACAATTTCAATCTGCCTAGTACTTATGTAATCAAATATGAAGGTTGAAGTGCAAAATGGATATAGGTAGACATACGTAGACGCACATATACACCCACACAGGCACACACAAACACATCTGAAATACACTAGGCCTGCCATATAAACAGACCTTGTAAATTGGACATGACTTTCTTTTTATTCATTTAATATCAATTTTAACTTCGATAAAGGGTATAACTCGAAACAAAAGAATTTCTAATATGTCTTTCACCTGTGCATCTATTTTCATTGTACACATTCCCGTACTGCTGTTCTTTCATTTCGTATTTCCATACCATTTTCGGCTTTCCGACTTACCATTAAAATAGTCAGACTTGTGTAGCTTACGGTTTTAAATATATGTGTTTTGACGACTTTTCATCGCATAACCGTACTAGTTGTATTTGGATGATTTTTATCTACAGTATGTGTGTGTGTGTAAATGTGTATGTTTTATTGAGAGAGAGAGCGAGAGAGAGACCGAGGGAGAAAGGGATAAGGAATCCCTGTCTGTGTGTGCACAATGTGCTTTCACATAGTTTCTGGAAGATTCCACAGCTTCTCAACCTTCTAAGAATAGCAGCGAATTAGTCAGAAAGCGCATACTACCGTTTCAAAAATGGAGGAAAAAAACATATTGGAACATATGAGCCTAGATACTCCTAAAAGAGTGGATACTCACAGCAGGTATGACTTCAGCTATATATTTACCCATTCAGAATTCGCTTGGAGATAAACAACCAACCATTAAAACTTTCAGTTAGAAAGACTTCGTTCACTCCAGGTTTGGGAAAATATATTTGCACAACTAGCCACAAAGTAGGAACGAATTGCAATCCAAATGATTGCGAAATAAACTCCTTAAACACAATGCAATTTAAAAAAAAACAAGAGTCATGTAATAATATCTACGTTGGATATTATCGATGTTTAATGTATTCAGACTATGAATGTGGTCACTCAAAGACGATTGGTCCATCAGCATGATGAAATAAATTATTATTTAAGATAAATATTATGTCTTTCATAGAGGTAAAATTCAAAACTGTTAGCGGCATAATAAGCCAGTATATATAATAGATTGCGCGACTACAGTTGCAAATAAGTTGATATTACTCAAATGTAAAAAGAAATATTAAAAATATTAAATGGAAATATGGTTTATTCTTCCTATTCAGAAAAATAAATATTGAGAGAAACGCAATTTCACGAAAAGTGTAATGGTCTAACAAACTAAAATGAAAAATATATTTCTAATTTTTAATATTAATTTTTTACTGATTTATACTGTCTAGACATTCTTTTTAATTACATATGGCATAATTAATAGGCTGCCAGTCACTTGGCTTCGATTATTTCTATTACACTTTATGTCACAATTACACGCATGCGAAATAGTTTTAATTTAAAATCTTTACAGACTGCTGTGAGCACGACAACAACTTGAATGAATGACTTCTCAATAAATAGTTCAATACATATTTAAATAATTACATATATAAACACCGCTAAACAAAGTCCGCGTCGTAATTCGCAATGGAATCTGCACACGCAATGTACTACTGGATAAAGGGATTCTTACAATTCTTTATAATTCTTTATAATTACAAAGACTTCCTCACTTCTTTTAGTTTTGTGCAGAATAAATTATTGATGAGTTTTCAGATATCCATATAAAGTACACAAAGAGAAACATACATACGTAATTAAATACAAGCACATACACACAGTCAAGCACGTATAAACACATGTACATACACACATACTCACATCCCTCCCTCTTACACACACTCGCATATGTGTGTGTGTGAGAGAGTGTGCGTGCATGAGTATGTGTGTTTGTTTGTGTATGTGGGTATGTGTGTATGAGTGTATAATATATAGTTATATATGTGAATATATATATATATATTCGATACATATAAAGGGTGAAATATAGTTAATTTAATAAAATTAGTAAATTTCACCTAGTAGTTTTTCGGTATGGAAAGGACCATATTCGGTAAAAATTATATATAATAATAATAAAGGGTTATTTGCAACAAGTTGCTTAAACCACATACCGAAAATATTAGAAATAGCAGCCAAATAGGTTACCATTACTATTACTACAAACATAAGTATCCACAAACAACAGTATTTGTAACCGTTCTCTTTACCATATACGGGTTACAAATACTGTTGTTTGTGGAGACTTATTTTTGTAGTAATAGTAATGGTAACCTATATGGCTGCTATTTCTAATATTTTCGATATGTGGTTTAAGCAACTTGTTGCAAATAACCCTTTATTATAATTATATATATATATGTATTTATATGTATGTATATATATAAGTATATATATGTATATATGTATACTCACATATATATGTGTGTATGTGTGTATATATATATATATTGATACATATAAGCATATATATACATGTGTGTGTGTGGGTGATTAGTTACACTCTGGAATATCACATTGTTACAAGTTTATGTCACCATTAATCATACAACTGGAGTAGTTACCGATGAGGGCAGAATTTTTAGACGGAGATTTAGGCTAAGTATAATGAAATAAACTTTATTAAAAATGGGCAATTGCACTTTAGAATAAAGTCTCCTCAAATGTAAAATAATATACATAAGATGTAGATGTCTGTATAACATAAGATATAAATATATGTAGAAAGCATAGATACG